>NW_022591137.1:0-8042 GCF_004348235.1 Phoca vitulina
TCCCAAGAGTTAGGCCAAAAGGCTCTTTCCTTTCTAGAGAGGACACAGAGAACCCAGGGTGGAGAAATGGAATGAAAGGGTGGTGTGAACAGGCAGCGAATGAAGGAATGCTTCATCCTGAAGCCAGCCTACTCTCAGAAGGGCTGTGCCCTGGCTCCGACTGCCGGGGGTCAAAGTTCAGAAACCCAGGGAAAGGACAGAACCTTAAGCAGAGCCTGATTAACAAGTATTTTGCTCCAGGTGTTCAGTAAACACAAGTAGTTCAGCTGATCATTTATGAGCTGAGGAATGGGAGTTTGGAGGGACCGTGTCTGGTTTTGTCACAGCAAACAAGGGGACACCTGTGAATCTCACCTGAGTCATATGGCGAAGGAAGCCTCCTTGCAGTAAGCACTTTCCTAGAACACAGACTGGGGAGATCTCTTAACCTTCATTGTTTTCCAGGATCACAGGGCGGCAGCAGAGCCCAACATCGTCAGTCTGCCCACAATCCTACACACCAATGTCTATAGCACCTTTATTCATAATTGCAAAACAGGGAGCAACCAAGATGTGCATCAACAGATGAATGAATAAATGATCTTGGTGCCGGGGTAGGCCGGTGAAGGGTATTAATGAGGGTACGTGTTGTAATGAGCACTGGGTGTTATACACAAATAATGAATCATTGAACACTACATCAAAAAAATATGATCTTGGTGCATCCACACGAAGGAATACTATTTGGCAAAAGAAACGAATGATCTTTCAAGGCACTGACAGATATGGATGAATCCTAAATTCCTATTGATAACTGAAAGAAGCCAGTCTCAAGTGGCTACGTGTGTGTGTGTGTGTGTGTGTGTGTGTGTGTGTGTATTGTCTGTGTGATCCAATTACAAGGAATTGTGGAACAGGCAAAACTAGAGATAGTGAAGTGGTCAGTGCTTGGCAAGAGTTGCGGGAGGGGAACTTGAATAGGTAAAGGAGCTTTGAAACTACTATAGAGGTGTGTTATGGACTGAACCTGTGTGACCCCAGCCTTCAGAAGTCATATGTGAATTCTAACCTCCAATGTGATGGTCTTTGGACGTGGCCATTAACTAGGTTTGGATGCGAGTATGGCCATGATGATGAGAGTAGTACTATCTTTGTAAGAAAAGGAAATGCCCAAAGCTCTCTCTCACTCTGTCAAGTGAGGACACGACTAGAAGGAGGCCATCTTCAAGCCAGAAAGAGTGTACTCATGCAGAACACTCTGGTGTTCTGGTATCCTGACCTTTGCCTTCTAAGCCCCCAGAACTGTGAGAAATAAATATCTGTTGTTTGAGCCACCGAGTGTATGCTATTTTGTTATAGTAACCTGAGCAGACTAAGACTGTGTGATGTTTGATTGGCGTTTACATGACACTATGCAGTTGTCACAATCCATAGAGACTTGGAGCACACAGGATGAAATTTAATGTATCCAAAATTTTAGAACATCATTAAAGAATTCAGGAATATCAGAACGGAATGCAGAATGTGACAAAAACTTCTGACCGTATTTCAAATGCATGGAAAAAAAAAAAAACTCACTGAAGGTTGTGAGGTAAACAGTGTTAACCTAAGCAACTTTGGAAATGAAAGAACATGTTAAAAGATGAAATGACAACCTACATCCTTGGAGAAAATATTTTCAAACCACGCACCTTAAAAAGGATTAGTACTGGAATTTACAAAAACTCTAAACTTGACAACAACAATAGCATCGAAAGAATAAAATACTTACAAATAAACTGAACCAACGAGGTGAAAGTTTTATACACTGAAAACTACAAAAAACTGGGGGGCGCCTGGGTGGCTCAGTCGGATAAGCGTCTGCCTTCGGCTCAGGTCGTGGACCTGGGGTCCTGGGGTCCTGGTGTCGAGCCACCCGTCAGGCTCCCTGCTCAGCGGGCAGTTTGCTTCTCCCTCTGCCTCTCTCCCCGCCACCCACCCCCCCAACCAGCCTGTGCTCTCGCTCGCTCGCTCGCTCACTCTCTCTCAAATAAATAAAAATCTTAAAAAAAAGAAAACTACAAGAAAATGCTGAAGGAAATTTTAAAAGGACATCAATTACTGGAAAGACATACAATGTTCATTTATTGGAAGACTTGATGCTGTTAAGACGTCAGTAGTACCCAAAGTGTTCTATAGATTTAATGCAGTACCTGTCAGAACACCAATGACATTTTTTGCAGATATAGAAAAATCCATCTTACAATTCATATGGACTCTCAAGGGACCCCAAACAGTTTGGGAAAGAATGAACAAAGGTGGAGGATTCACACTTCCTAATTTCAAAACTTACTGCAAAGGTACAGTAATCAAAACAGTGTGGCTCTGGCATAAAGACAGACACACAGACCAATGGAATAGAATAGTCAGAAATAAACCTTTGTGCGTGGGGTCAGTTGATTTTGAGCAAGGGTGCCAAGGCCATTCAATGGGAAAAGGACAGTCTCCTCAACAAATGGTGTTGGAAAACCTGGAAGTCCACATGCAAAAGAATAAAGGTAGGCCATGAAGGTAGGCCATGTGGTGTATACGTACAGTGGGATACTTTTCAGCCTTAAAAATGAAGGAACTTCTGCAATATGTGACAATATGCATGAACCCTGAGGATAGTATGCTAAGTGAAATAAGCCAGACGAAAAAAAGACAAGCACTACATGATTCCACTTCTAAGAGGTATCTAAGATAGTTAAATTCATAAAATCAAATTGGAATGGTAATTAACAGGAGGGACTCAGGGGGAGGGGAAAATAGGCAGTTATTAATTATTGGGCAGTTATTAATCCACGGGCATAAAGTTTCAGTTAAGTAAAATGAATAAACTGTAGAGATCTTCCACACAACATTGCACCTAAAGTCACCAATAACGTACAGTTAAAATTTGTTAAGAGGCTAGATCTCATGTTAAGTGTCCTTATGACAATTAAAGCTTTTGTGTAAAACTTGCACTTCATTAAACAGTCTTACTTGCATTGGCAGTAAATGCTGAATAAGCATTTATTCAGCACTACTGTGTTCCAGGCACTGTGGATTTCAAAATCTGGTCCCCTCAAGGAGCTCAGAGAGATGGAAGAGATAGTTGAGTAAATAGATTATTCCAAGGGAACACTGAGAGCATTAGGATGGCAATACAACACTTTGAGTACTAGGAAAGCACAGAGATGGAGCATTTAACCCAGCCAGCTCATCAGGAGGCTTACAGAAGTCTTCTTGAGCAGATGGCTTCTGAACTGTATGGAAAGATAAACAGAAACTAGTACAGTGAAAATCATTTCAAGTATAGGGAAGAACATTTTTTAAAGTGCCCAGAAATGAGAGAAAGTATGACGCTTTCAGACAACTGGGATATTCCGTAGGATTCATGGATCATAGGGCGCAAAGATTGGGAAGGGTAGGGGTTGAAGACAGATAAGGCTGAAATCGTAGGAAGGGAGTATATCCTAGAGGACTCTATATTCATGCTAAGAAGTCTGGGCCATCCTGACAGCAAGGGGAGTCATGGACTATTATGGAGCAAAGGAGTGCTTTTGTCCAGTTCTGTGATGATAAAAAATGATTTAATATTAATTTCTTCCATTTTTAGATGTTCCCATAATGTGAATTTTGAGGTTGTGGAATGAGAGAATTTGGGATATCATACTTTGTTCTACTTGAACATCTACTAGGTTGCCATGCATTATATAAGAAATTTTTCATGTACAGGACCTTGTCTAACCTTCCCGATGTTGACAAGGTGTTGTTATTCCTGTTTGACAGATCAGGAAACTGATGTTCAGAGGGGTCAGCAGACGTATCCACAGTTTTAGAGGTGGAAAGTGAAAGGTACATGATGGAGGCCATCATTCCAGGTGATGTGCTCAGTCTTTCCTTCAACCTTTGCCTCTGCTATCTTCTAGTTCGCCACAACTCTTGTATTCACAAGAGGGGCAATCTGGTGGGAAGCCATAGGAAATAAGGTTGAGGGATACTTTGGTATAAGATAATAGCACTGACACCAATTCAGAAAATAGTGGCTACAAAGAAATAAAAGGTATTCAAATTGGCAAAGAAGAAGTCAAACACTCTCTTTTCACAGATGACATGATAGATACTTTATGTGGAAAACCCAAAAGACTCTACCCCCGAATTACTAGAACGCAAACAGCAATTCAGTAATGTGGCAGGATACAAAATCAATGCACAGAAATCAGTTGCTTTCTTATACACTAACAACGCAACTGTAGAAAGAGAAATTAAAGAAACGATTCCATTTACAATAGCACCAAAACCCATAAGATACCTCGGAATAAACCTAACCAAAGACGTAAAGGATCTATACTCTAGGAACTACAGAACACTCATGAAAGAAATTGAAGAAGACACAAAAAGATGGAAAAACATTCCATGCTCATGGATCGGAAGAATGAACATTGTTAAAATGTCTATGCTACCCAGAGCAATCTATACCTTCAACGCCATCCCGCTCAAAATTCCAATGACATTTTTCAAAGTGCTGGAACAGACAATCCTAAAATTTGTATGGAGTCAGAAAAGACCCCGAATCGCCAGGGAAATACTGAAAAAGAAAAACAAAGTTGGGGGCATCATGTTGCCCGATTTCAAGCTATATTACAAAGCCGTGATCACCAAGACAGCATGGTACTGGCACAAAAACAGACATACAGACCAATGGAACAGAATAGAGAACCCAGATATGGACCCTCAACTCTATGGTCAAATAATCTTCAACAAAGCAGGAAAAAGCATGCAATGGAAAAAAAGACAGTCTCTTCAATAAATGGTGCTGGGAAAACTGGACAGCCACATGCAGAAGAATGAAACTCGACCATTCTCTAACACCATTCACAAAGATAAACTCAAAATGGATGAAAGACCTCAATGTGAGACAGGAATCCATCCAAATCCTAGAGGAGAACATAGGCAGTAACCTCTTTGATATCAGCCACAGCAACTTCTTTCAAGATACATCTCCAAAAGCTAGTGAAACAAAAGCAAAAATGAATTTCTGGGACTTCATCAAGATAAAAAGCTTCTGCACAGCAAAGGAAACAGTCAACAAAACAAAGAGGCAGCCCACAGAATGGGAGAAGATATTTGCATATGACACTACAGATAAAGGGCTGGTATCCAAGATCTATAAAGAACTTCTCAAACTCAACACCCAAAAAACAAATAATCAAGTCAAAAAATGGGCAGAAGATATGAAAAGACACTTCTCTGAAGAAGACATACAAATGCCTAACAGACACATGAAAAAATGTTCATCATCATTAGCCATCAGGGAAATTCAAATCAAAACCACACTGAGATACCACCTTACACCAGTTAGAATGGCAAAAATGGACAGGGCAAGAAACAACAAATGTTGGAGAGGTTGTGGAGAAAGAGGAACCCTCTTACACTGTTGGTGGGAATGCAAGTTGGTACGGCCACTTTGGAAAACAGTGTGGAGGTGCCTCAAAGATTTAAAAATAGAGCTACCCTATGACCCAGCAATTGCACTCCTGGGTATTTACCCCAAAGACACAGATGTAGTGAAAAGAAGGGCTATCTGCACCCCAATGTTCATAGCAGCAATGTCCGCAATAGCCAAACTGTGGAAAGAGCCGAGACGCCCTTCAACAGATGCATGGATAAAGAAGATGCAGTTCATATATATAATGGAACATTATTCAGCCATCAGAAAGGATGAATACCCAACTCTTACATCAACATGGATGGGACTGGAGGAGATTACGCTAAGTGAAATAAGTCAAGCAGAGAAAGTCAATTATCATACGGTTTCACTTCTTGTGGAACATAAGGAGTAGCATGGAGGACATTAGGAGAAGGAAGGGAAAAATGAAGGGGGTGGAAATCGGTGGGAGAGATGAACCATGAGAGACTATGGACTCTGAGAAACAAACAGGGTTTTTTTTGGAGGGGGAAGGGGGATTGGTTAGCCCGGTGATGGGTATTAAGGAGGGCACGTACTACATGGAGCACTGGGTGTTATACGAAAACAATGGATCGTGGATCACCACATCAATAACCAATGATGTATTGTATGATGACTAACATAACATAATATAATTAAAAAAAAAAAAAGAAAGAAAATAGTGGCTACAAATCCTGGGCTGCAGGGGTGGTTTCAATATCTGCAATTCAATCAACATGATACCCCACATTAATAAAAGAAAGGATAAGAACCACATGACAGATGCAGGAAAAGCATTTGACAGAGTATAGCATCATTTCTTGATAAAAACCCTCAACAAAGTACGGATAGAAAGAACATACCTCGGGACACCTGGGTGGCTCAGTCTGTCAAGCGTCTGCCTTCGGCTCGGGTCATGATCCCAGGGTCCTGGGATCGAGTCCCACATTGGGCTCCCTCCTCAGCAGAGAGCAGGTTTCTCCCTCTGCCTGCCGCTTCCCCTGCTTGTGCTGGCTCTCTCTCTCTGACAAATAAATAAAATTTAAAAAAAGAAAGGAAGAAAGAAAGAAAGAACATACCTCAATATTGTAAAGACCATATACAAAAAGATCCACAGCTAATACCATCCTCAATGGGGACAAACTGAGAGCATTTCCCCTAAGGTCAGGAACACGACAGGGATGTCACCTCTCACCACTGCTGTTCAACATAGTACTGAAAGTCCTAGCCTCAGCAATCAAACAACAAAAAGAAATGAAAGGCATCCAAATTGGCAAGGAAGAAGTCAAACTGTAAGTCTTCGCAGACCACATGAAACTCTAACGTAGGCACGTGATGTGATGAGCACTGGGTGTCATATGCAACTGATGAATTATTGAACACTACATCCGAAACTAATGATGTACTATGTGTTGGCTAATTGATTTTAAAGTAAGAGTCTCCTCAAAAAAAAGAAAAAAAAGAAGAAGAAGAAGAAGAAGAAGAAGAAGAAGAAGAAGAAGAAGAAGAAGAAGAAGAAGAAGAAGAAGAAAGAAAAAAGCCTCCACCAACACATGCTAGAACTGATACAGGAATTGAGCAAAGTCACAGGATATAAAATCAATACACAGAAGTCAGTTGCATTTCTATACACCAACAATGAAGCACCAGAAAGAGAAATCAAGGAATCGATCCCATTTACAATTGCACCAAAAACCATAAGATACATAGGGATAAAACTAACCGACGAGGTAAAAAATCTGTACTCTGAGAACTATAGAGCACTTAAGAAAGAAATTGAAAAAGACACAAAGAAATGGAAAAACATTCCATGCTCATGGATCGTAAGAACAGATATTGTGAAAAAGTAAAAGTCTATACTACCCAAAGCAATCCACACATTCAATGCAATCCCTAATAGAATAACACCAGCAGTTTTCAGAGCCAGAACAATCAATTCTAAAAATTGTATGGAGCCAGAAAAGACCCCGAATAGCCAAAGGAATGTTGAAAAAAAAAGCCAAAGCTGGAGGCATCACAATTCCAGATTTCAAGCTCTATTACAAAGCTGTAATCATCAAGACAGTATGGTACTGGCAAGGAAACAGACACATAGATCAATGGAACAGCACAGAGAACCCAGAAATAGACCCTCAACTCTATGGTCAACTAATCTGCCACAAAGCAGGAAGGAATATCCAATGGAAAAATAAGACAGTCTCTTCAACAAATGGTGTTGGGAAAACTGGACAGCGACATGCTGAAGAAAGAAACTGGACCAGTTTCTTACACCATACACAATAATAAACTCAAAATGGATGAAAGACCTCAATGTGAGACAGGAAGCCATCAAAACCCTTGAGGAGAACACAGGCAGCAACTTCTTTGACCTTGGCCACAGTAACTTCTTGCTAGACATGTCTCTGGAGGCAGGGGAAACAAAAGCAAAACTGAACTCTTGGGGTTTCATCAGGATAAAAAGCTTCTGCACAGTGAAGAAAACAATCAACAAAACTAAAAGGTGACCTCCTGAATGGGAGAAGATATTAGCCAATGACATACTGGATAAAGGGCTGGTATCCAAGAGCTATAAAGAACTTATCAAACTCAATACACAAAAAGAAAAAAAAAA
>NW_022591138.1:0-401 GCF_004348235.1 Phoca vitulina
AAAACAGTATGGAGGTTCCTCAAAAAGTTGAAAATAGAGCTACCATATGATCCAGCAATTGCACTACTGGGTATTTACCCCAGAGATACTAATGTAGGGATCCGAAGGGGTACATGCACCCCGATGTTTATAGCAGCAATGTCCACAATAGCCAAACTGTGGAAAGAGCCAAGATGTCCATCGACAGATGAATGGATAAAGAAGAAATAGTATATATATACAATGGAATATTATGGAGCCATCAAAAGGAATGAGATCTTGCCATTTGCAATGACGTCAATGGAACTGGAGGGTGTTATGCTGAGCGAAATAAGTCAATCAGAGAAAGACATGTATCATATGACCTCACTGATATGAGGAATTCTTAATCTCAGGAAACAAACTGAGGGTTGCTGGAGTGG
>NW_022591138.1:501-8039 GCF_004348235.1 Phoca vitulina
ATCTGTACCTCTGAAACAAATAATGTAATATATGTTAAGAAAAAAAAAAGAAGAAGAAGAAGATAGCAGGAGGGGAAGAATGAAGAGGGGGAAATCGGAGGGGGAGACAAACCATGAGAGACGATGGACTCTGAAAAACAAACTGAAGGTTCTAGAGGAGACAGGGGTGGGAGGATGTATTAGCCTGGTGATGGGTATTAAAGAGGGCATGTTCTGCATGGAGCACTGGGTGTTATGCACAAACAATGAATCATGGAACACTACATCAAAAACTAATGATGTAATGTATGGTGATTAACATAACAATAAAAAAATTTTTTTAAATGCCCACTGGTAGAGCTCCATTAGGAAAGAGCACTATTTTGACGTGTGGGTTCAAACAAATGGGACCGCAGAGAGAACCTGTGACAGGAACCTCATTGGGATTGTGGTGCTTTAACAAACCCAGCTTAAAAACTACCTTTGAAGAAACCTGTATTTGTCAAGCACATATTATTGTCTAAAACTGACCACACAGATAAACTCCCAAACCTCTCTAATAAATAAGTATAAATTCACATAGGTCATTTTTACCATAATGACCTGGCATTTTTCAAATATGTTGAGGAAAAAAATTTAAAAATGCATTAAAAGGATGTCCTGTGAAATACTGTCAACTAAGGACAATCATGGTGAGTATTAGGTATATTTTCTTCAGGTTTTCAGGCAAACTGGCTATATGGGCAGATGCCTAGCTATCTTTTGTCTTTCCATCTACCCATGCATTCATCTATCCAGATATCGATGTCCCATTTACATAACACACACATGCAAATACTCACACACGTGTATATGTGTCTATTTGTATTAATGAGAGCATACTAGTCATATGGTTTTACAGACTTGAGTTGAAAGCTAAATAATAAGAAGCCAGTCTCTGAAACAACACAGGGAAAAGAAAGCCAGCTAGCAAGAGAGCAGTATGGCATTAACCATAACATGTCAGTCAATATTCATCTATAAATAGTATATTAACTCCATCCTATTGCACTATATGGATGTCATAACATATATGGGTAAACCATTAAGTGGCTCTAATTTTCTTATTTACAATTATTCATATAAAAAGATGTCCATGCTTTATATACTAAAGAACATTTACATCCTTGTGAAAATACTAAAATTACATAAAAATATTTATTGATGTGAAAGATGCTTATCATGGAATGTTAAAGGAAAAAAGCTACCAAGTAGCATGTAAACCTGACCACATAGTTGTGAAAACATATTTAAAAATGTGCATTTACAATATAAAGATAGCTTATGAATGAGATAAACAACAAAATAATAAACTAAAATTTTAATATTGCTTATCTCTAACTGGAGGCCATAAAGTGAATTGCATTGCCATTTTATATTTTGAATTTTCTAGAGTGGAAATGTGTAACTTGTAACAAAATATGACTATGTTAAGAAGAAAATCAGATTATAAAAGTACCTAATTGTTATTCCATTGTTTAAAGACAATATATGCATATCTGTTTATTCCTTTCTAAAAATTTGGTGTGTATTTTTGTGTACATGTAGAAATTGTTATCTCTAAGTTGGAAGACTGAATGACTTCCTTTTTTCTTATGTTGCCACTGTATTTTATGTCGTTTAACAAAATATCAATTTTATGATAGAAAATGTTTGTCATAATATTTTCTCATTACAAAAAGAAAATACCATATTTATAAACATTTGTAAATGCTGACCATATAAAGAGCAATTAAGATTATCCCTAATCTTAAATGACCTAAATTAATATTAAAATATATATAGGGCCACCTGGGTGGCTCAGTCAGTTGGGCGTCCAACTCCTGATTTCGGTTCAGGTCATGATCTCAGGGTCATGAGATCGAGCCCTGCGTTGTCGAGCTCCATATTTAGCACAGAGTCTGCTTGTCTCTCTCCCTCTCCTCCTCCCCCTGCTCTCACTCGCTCTCTCTCTCTCTCTCAAATAAAGTCTTTAAATATATATATACATATACATATATAAACACATACAAAGCTGTTCACATACAAAATTGCAACTAGTTGCAAAATATTTTACAATGTATTATATATACAAAGTTGCTTATAGGATGAAAACAGCATGAGCATCTGATTTGTAATTATGGTCCAACTTTTTCTGTAAAGGATCAGAGAGTCAATATTTTACAGTCTGGGGGCCATGTGGTTTCTCTTGCAACCGCTCAGCTTTGCTGTTGCAACAAGAAGCAGCCATAGACTGCTATGCTACAGTAAACCTTTATTTATGGATTCTGAAATTTAACATGATATAATTTTCGTAACATTAATTTTTAAAAATTTTTAATCTTTGAAAATGGAAAAAAAAAACTATTCTTAGCTTATGAACTGTATAAATCCAGGTGGTAATCTGGATTTGTGCCATAGCTCATAGTTTAGGAGCTCATCTATTTACTTTTTCTAATTTCGTTTAATATGGTGTGACTCAGGCATAGTTAAACATTCATTCAGTCCCTGTTAACTTTGGGTGGCAACACCACACCACTTCTGCAGCTGATCTGAAAATAAACTACTGTTAGAGGCTTGTCCACTGAATTTTCCACAGGCTTTAAACTGAAATGTCCTTCTCAGTATCAAACCACATTTCTATTTCATCCTGAAGAAATATTGCTCTGGCAGAGAACAGAGTCCCTAAATTTTCCAAGCAGTACCTAAGGGGTGGCTTTTAAACTAACATTAATGTCAATGAGAACTGCCCAGAACAATCTGTGTTCTCAGGTGAAACACTGTTGGCAGCAGGTTGATTGAAACAACTCACGGTATAAAAAAGAGACAGACTCTATGGACGACTTCCACGAAATGTGAAGATCATTATGAAAAACCTGGTGATTTTTCAAACTTTCCACTTTGGAACCTATTTTTGATGAGGGAATTCAAATAAAATGGCATGTGGTGGTAATATCTAGCAATGCAAAAAAAAAAAAAGATCATCTGACATTTTTTACACTGCTTTTAAATGCTCAGTTTCACATATAGATGTACTTAAAATAGTGCAGGCAATGTCCAATAATGGAAATTTAGCCATATAAATAACTGTGACTCTAAATTACTAAAATGTGCATTCAAATTTACAAGGTAAAATATGGCAGAGAGACAGCCACAGATCTTAGGGAAAATACCTTTATGGCCAGTGAAGACAGTTATAATTCAGGGCATTTAATTAAGTTCCAAGGCCCTAATCGACAGTTATTCATTGCAATGAAAATGCTTTATATACCATGAGCATTTTAAAAGTCAGTATCATTTTTTCCCCAAAGTTTTGTCCAAAAGAAGCTAGGGATTGCTAAGATTGCAGTAGTCTGCCCTTTTCCCACTTAATAAAGGATCATGAACATCCCTTAGTATACAAGAGCCCTGGGAATAAAGAATTTCAATATAAATTCCCAGTCTTGCTTCCATAATTTTTCTGAAGTAATTTGGTAGACAAAACACTAAGTTCTAAAGTGATTAAGGAATCAAGTATTTTTTTTCTAATTATATTCAGTACATATTAGGTAGCAGGGATTATGATGTTTTCTATATCAATCATTCATAAATGACCTGAATGTGTATGCCCCAGGACTATGTAATTTTACCAAGATTCAAAGTGGTGTCTCAGTGAAGATGAGTTGGTGGTAAGGATCCTGTTACTTAAATAGAGGCACATCCCTACCCCTCCTCCCAAACAGACTTCCAGTGCAAGTATTACATTTGAGCTTCGTTATTCTTTTTTTCTGCAAATATGCACATCAAGTTTTTAAAGAAGTCATCCAAATATTGTAAAATTTGTTTTCTTGTGAAAAAATGATCACTTGAAGTGAGATGTTAAATTATAATGAAAATTTTAAAAATGGTTAACTTGTGAAATGATGACATATTATGGAAGAACATGATGTTTGATACACAGAAAATTTGGGGGCAAATGTAAGAAACCACAATCACTTCTGGATCTGCAGACCTGAGAGGAGAGACATGGCCATGGGCAGTGTTATTGGTGAATGTCCGTGATCTGCTGCTCAGTGGAGAACGTCATGATGGATGCATGGACATTTGGATTCAAACTCACGTATATGGTAGATGATTTTGATGATGATGGCAATGATGATAATAATAGTAATAATGATGATGGTGATAGTGTGAATACATTACAGTGCTATACACTGTAGGGTTATTCAAAGTTACACTGAAAAGAATAACTTCCTATCAGACAACAGGGCAGGAAGCAAGGTTTAGACATTCTCCACACACACACATCCTGCCCCCATCATACACAAGTTTTACTGCTATTTTTTGTAAATAAGTCAGATGTTCACATATTTTGGGGATGTATATATTCTTAAATATATACATATCCCACATATATTCTTAAATATATATTATATATTCTTAAATATGTATATTCTTAAGTATATATGATGTATATACTTATGTAGTATATAAGTATTTATAAAATATACACCAAATTATGACAAAAAGAGGGGTCTAAGGATGTAAGTCTAGTTTAATAGTCAAAAATTAAGTAATGCAATTTATCATACTAATGGGTTAAAGAAGAAAAACTACATGATCATATCAATCAATAGAGAGAAATAACTTGACAAAATTTAGCATCCATTTCTCATAAAAGCTCCCCCAAAAATACAAAGAGATGGCACCTTCAACTTGATAACAAGCATCCTAAAACCCACAGATAACATACTTAATGGTGAAAAACTTAAAGATCCCAGGCAAGGATGCCACTCTTACCACTACCATTCAACATAGTTCTGGAAATTCTAGCCATCACAATGAGGGAAGAAGGTGAAATTAAATGTATACCAATCCGAAAGGAAGAGGTAAAACTGTCCCTATATACAGATGAGAGATGTCTATACAGAAAATCCTAAGGAATCTACAAAAAAAAAAAAAAAACCTTATAATTAATGAGTTCAGCAAGGTTGCAGATACAAAGTATAAAACAAATTTCTGTATATTGGATTGAACTCATGAACATCAAAATAAGAATGCAATACCAATTAAAATCACTCAGAACATATTGAGGTATAAGTCTAACAAAATTCATAAAATTTGTATGCTGAAAATGATAAAACTGATTAAAGAAATCAAAGAACATCTAAACAGATACATAGGCTTATGGATTGGAAGACTCATCAGAGTAAAGATGTCCATTCTCCTCAAATTCATATGCAAATTTGAAACAATTCCTATCAAAATTCCAGCAAGAATTTTTGGTAGATAAGTAAAATATTAATCCAAACTTTATTTGGAAGGGCAACAGAACAAGAATAGCTAAAGCAATTTTGAAAATGAAGAAAGAGTGGGAAGAATGAGTCATCCAATTTCAAAACATATTTATAGCTACAGGAATCAAGACTGTGTATTGGCAGAGGGTAAACACATAGATTAATGGAACAGAAAAGAGAATGTAAAAATATGCTTAAATGATATTTTGCAAAGGTACAAAAGCAGATTATGTTTTCAATGGTGCTAGGGCAATTGGGTATTCATTGACAAAAAGTGAGCCTCTCTTGTATTATACAAAAATTATTATTATTATAAGATTGTAAAATGGTGCAACCACTCTGGAAAAAAATGGCTTATCACTTTCTTAAAAAAACAAAACAAAACAAAACAAAACACATGCAGTTAGTACATGATTCAGCACTTGTACTCCTGGACATTTATCCCAGGGAAATGGAAGTTTATGTTAATACAGATCTGTAGATCCATGTTTTAATTTTTTTTTAAGATTTTATTTTATTTATTTGACAGAGAGAGAGAGACAGTGAGACAGGGAACACAAGCAGGGGGAGTGGGAGAGGGAGAAGCAGGCTTGCCGCCAAGCAGGAAGCCCGATGTCGGGGCTCGATCCCCGGACCCTGGGATCATGACCTGAGCCAAAGGCAGACACTTAACAACTGAGCCACCCAGGTGCCCCTGGGTCCATCAATGTTTTATAAATGATGTATTTGTAAGAACCCAAAACTTGAAGCAACCCAAATGTCCTTCAAAGATAAATGGTTAAACAAAACTGAGAGACAGCCATATTATGGAATACTACTCAACAACAAAAAGGAGTTAATACTGACATATGCAACAACCTTGATGAATCTCCAGAGAATCATGCTGAATGTAAGCTAGTCTCAAAAGATTACATACTATATAATGTTATTTATATAACATTCTTGAAATAACTTAATTATAGAAATGGAAAACGAGTTATTGGTTGTCAAAGATTTTGGATAGAGACATGGGTAGGAGGAAAATGGGTGGGGCTGGAAGAGAGCAACAAAAGGGACTGCCATGGTAATGGAAACATCTGGAGTCTTGATGGTGTTAATGCCAACATGCTGGTTCTGCTACTGTGGCACAATTTGGCAAGATCTTAACATTGGGAGAAAGTGAGGAGAGAGTACATGGGAATCTCTCTGTATTCCTCCTTACAACTGCATGGTAACATCTAATTAGCTTAAAATCAAAATTCAAATTATAATAAACAAACGAGTCTTTAAAAATGTGCCCACTGCTAAATTGTTCACACATTTTCACATCTGTTTTCTAGATCTTTTCCATGCCTCTCCAAGTGAGGATTCAGCATAAACATCTTACTTCATAGGCTTGGACACTGTATAACTCAGGAGACTTAAGTGACTCACTCTCGCTCACGGTCAACAAAGGCAAAACTGACACTCTACCTCATAATTCTCAATTTCCTACACTTTCCACTTTCCTTCTCCAGGGTGCCAACAAGATGTAGCTCCTTCCACACATAAAAACAAATTTGCTTTAGTGATCGTGTGACTTTTTTTTTTTTAAGTGATGAAGAAAAAAAATATTCAAACAAAATTTTATAAGAGAAATTAGACCTAAATTGAGGAACTAACTAGAGAAATGACTGTAAATTTGTTTTTAATTTATTGGATTTTCTTTTGTCATTAATTTCTCTTATAGTTTTTCAAATCAACTATATATTTTCATTCAAAAAAGTTTTTAAATTTACATTTACATTTTTCTTTAAAGATTTAAGGAGAGAGAACAGTTTTGGCTTAATGAGGATAACACCAATTGACAAAAATAACATGTATTATGTTTGTTGGAGTGCTTTCATAATAACAAACCACTGGAAGCAATAAACAATTCTCATAAAATAAAACATTGATGCATCTATCAACCAGAATACTACTATTATTGACAAGAGAAATGTTACAAAACGCTAACTGAAAATATAGTTTCTAATACAGTTCATAAAAGTGTAGGTACAATGTAACCTATATTATGCACAAATGAGAAAAATTGTATGCATATTCATAAAAGTTCATATACATAGAGGAAAAAAGGCTACACAAATCTACATAAAATGTTACAAGAGTTGACTGAGAAAAGTTTTATGTACTGCTTTATACTCTCCTATTTTTTTAATTTTATTTTCTAAGTAAATAAACATATATTATTATTATATGGTAGAAACATCGCCAAAGGCAAGGGAAGCAAGGGCAAAAATGAACTAT
>NW_022591139.1:0-8037 GCF_004348235.1 Phoca vitulina
GGAACGTCTCTCTGTCGATTATGGCAAGAAGTCCAAGCTGGAGTTCTCCATTTACCCAGCTCCCCAGGTTTCCACAGCTGTAGTTGAGCCCTACAACTCCATCCTCACTACCCACACCACCCTGGAGCACTCTGATTGTGCCTTCATGGTAGACAATGAGGCCATCTATGACATCTGTCGTAGAAACCTCGATATTGAACGCCCAACCTACACTAACCTTAACCGCCTTATTAGCCAGATTGTGTCCTCCATCACTGCTTCCCTCAGATTTGATGGAGCCCTGAATGTTGATCTGACAGAATTCCAGACCAACCTGGTGCCCTATCCCCGCATCCACTTCCCTCTGGCCACCTATGCCCCGGTCATCTCTGCTGAGAAAGCCTACCATGAACAGCTTACTGTAGCAGAGATCACCAACGCATGCTTTGAGCCAGCCAACCAGATGGTGAAATGTGACCCTCGGCATGGTAAATACATGGCTTGCTGCCTGTTGTACCGTGGCGACGTGGTTCCCAAAGATGTCAATGCTGCCATTGCCACCATCAAGACCAAGCGCAGCATCCAGTTTGTGGACTGGTGCCCCACTGGCTTCAAAGTGGGCATTAATTACCAGCCTCCCACTGTGGTGCCCGGTGGAGACCTGGCCAAAGTACAGCGAGCTGTGTGCATGCTGAGCAACACCACAGCCATCGCTGAGGCCTGGGCTCGCCTGGACCACAAGTTTGACCTGATGTATGCCAAGCGTGCCTTTGTTCACTGGTATGTGGGGGAGGGCATGGAGGAAGGAGAGTTTTCTGAGGCCCGTGAGGACATGGCTGCCCTTGAGAAGGATTATGAGGAGGTTGGAGCAGATAGTGCTGAGGGAGATGATGAGGGTGAAGAGTATTAACCTGTCTGCTACGATTTTGCACTCCGTTGTCTTGGGACTGTCTTATTTCTGTTCTGGAAGCTGTCTCTTGTGGCCCTAACTTGTCAATAAAAGTGATGTTTCTGTTTTAAATATCATGCTGCTTCTGTATCACAGTAAATACTAGCCCCACTTATTTAAGGCCAATTGGGGAGGGAGGAGGCTGGCAGAGGATCTGCCCAATCATTTGATGGACACGGCAGGTGGCTTCAGTGCCATGCACTGTGCTAAGTGGTTTGTCTGTTTCACTGCAGATCTGGATTGATGAGCGGTGACAGAATCATTGTAAGCAAGGCAACAGGCTCAGATGGGACTAGTGTCTCTCAAACTTCAGTGTGGATGTGAATCACATGTAGATACTAAGATGTAGACCCAAATCTGAAGGGGAGCTTTGGACGCTGCATTTTTAACAAGCTTCCAGCTCCTCTTGGTGTGCTGGGACTACATGTGAAGTAGCAAGGGGCTAGGTGACCATTCAAGATGGTGGGCCAAGACTTGGGCTACCAAAACTACTGCCATCAGGACTTAATAATATCTTAGTCACGTGGGAAGGGCTTGGAATTGTGCTGATTTATTCCACACTTAGCCAAAACCTACAATGGCAAATAAGATTGCACTTGAAGTTACTGCTTGGAGAAAGTGGAGCTGGCTGAGACACAAAATTGCAGTAGTCACAAGTTGTTACAGTATTGGTACTTGACCCAATTTATGTCCTGGGGAATAGCTGCAGTAGGAAAAGAAGGAAAATGGAATGATGTGTGTGTGTAGGAAAGCTTGGAGAGGGAAGATCCCCAATTTGGACCTTCCAACTACATGTTAGAAGCAGGGTGGTTCCTGATGAAATGAGGGTGAGGGAAGGCGAGGCATGAATGTCGCGAGTGGCCGGACGGTGTGGTGATGGGTACTCGGGGACCAGTAGTGTGGCGGATAAGGTGGAACTGAGCAGTGGAAAGGGCTGGGCCTCAGGCAGAAGGGAGGAGCCAGTTTTGGTGCTTGGGTGCTGGCCCGAGTGGGTATGTCACACAAGTGGCAGGAGATGGGGACTGCTACAGAGCTGCACGTGTGTTCGCCTTGGCTCCATGACTGACCGTGTTCTACTGGGGCTCTGTTCCCTTCTTCCTTTTCCCACTGGTGTTTTCACCCCTGACTCTGAGGAAAGCACCTAAAAAACATGCACGTTCCTTCTGGGAGCACAGTACTGCCTCCTGCCCAAGGTGCTTCAACTTAGTGCCCCGGGAGGCTCCCAACAGCTTTCTTTTTAGAGTGGCCATGGTCTTAAAACGCCCTTCAAGGCAAGGTCCAGCCCAGCCCCATCCTTGAGCACAGAGACAGCTATTGCTACTTATCGGATGGGCCAGATTCCTCTTGCAGCCATGCGGGGTCAGGGATGAAAACGAACCTCCAAAAGGCCAGGCAGTCCAGCCACCAGAGGGGCACCTGGAGGTTTTCCCAATTTAGGAGATGTGCCAATTGCCAGTTTGAGCTCTGGAAGACACTGGGCACTCACATGCGAGAAGGAGTGGATACATCATCCAGCATTGGCCGAGTGTGACACCCCGTGGTACCTGAGAGGTCCATTCGCTAAGCCAGCATTTCCCAAGCACAGTGCCCCGAAACGGGGTTTAGGGATTGCCAAGTATAATCCCTCAGTCTTCAAAACAGCCTGGTGAAACCTGAAGATAGCCTGGAGCCCCTGGGCCAGTCAGCCCTAACCAGGAACGACCCCTCCACTGACCTCAGTAAGCCTTTACAGATAAATTATTTTCTACATGTGCCAAGACGTGAAAAAGGCTGGAAACCTTTAAGCAGCCACAATGGTGTGGGGGTGAAAGAAGAATTAGTTGAGAAAAAATATTCCAGTGGAGCAGAGCCTGGGGAATTGGAAGAGCAAAGTGCCAGTGGTTGGGGAGGGATCTGTCCTTCCAATGATTTTTTTTTCCCCCTCCTGTGTTGGTGAGAGAGTGAATAGACATTAGCCTGCAGCAAGAACAAATATACCCCAAGGTCTAGGTCACCGCTTTGTGGCTGACAATCATCTGATCTGCCCTTGAGCACAAATGGCAAGTCTGGACTCAGAACGGCTGCCACGGCTGATGCTGCTGAGGCTTGATGGGGATAAATGGAGAAAGGCTCTGAGTGCAGGCTTCGAGATTGGCTGGGGCCCCAGATTCTGGCTGTGTGGACAGAGGGCTTAGGCTGCCCTCAACTGACCTGACCAGAGGGGCAATCTGCTTCTGCGCCGTGGAGGCTGCTGGCCACTGAGGGCCCTGTGGGCCCAAGCATGGCTGCTTTGAGCTGGGGTGAGGGGAGAATGACCAGGAGGGACGCGTGCAGGCTGCCTACTTACTGTTCTGTGTTCTGTGGCCAGTGGGGTTGAGCTTGGAGAGAGCCTGTCCTCAGGCCTCTGACTTCTGGAAAGTGTGTGGCAACTCTGAGTGGGTTGTGGGAGGAAGGGGAGGCTCCGTCAGGGTAGGAGTGTTTTGTGATCTTCACAACACCCTTGGAGGTGATGTTATACCCATTTCCACAGCTGAGGAAGTTGAAACCCAGAGAGCTTCAATCTCTAGCCTAAGGCTACAGAACAAGTGGTCAAACTAAAATTTGACCCCAGAACTCCGATTCCAAAGCCCTTGCTCACTCCACTCTGCTGAGTAGTCTCCCAGGGAGGACAAGGGCCACATCTTGGGTTGTGTCAGGCCTGAGGCCCACCCGCGGCCAGTCCCTGCCCGAAGCCCTTGCCCCGGGCATTCGTCAGATCGCTTTCTAGGAGCCCCATTCCCGGGCCCAGTGGCGGCAGGATGATCCAGAGTGGCAAGGCCAGCCGGTTCCCACTGTCCAGGCTGTAGCTTCTCCAGTGAAGGGGCTTTTTTGTCCAGGTCTCTCTCTGAACTCAGCGAATCCATTCTCAGCTCGTGGTCAGAGAGCTGCTACCACCCGCCCGGACTCCTGCTGACAAGACACCAGCCACCGTGCCGAGGGGACAGCTCGTGCCCAGAGCACTGGGGCCAGGATGGTCAGCTCTTGTCGGCCAAGGCCACAAGGTGAAGCCGGCAGAGACGGCCCAGGCAGAGCGCCCCCGGAGCCCAATGCCGGGGCAGCACAAGGTGAAGGGAATAGACCCCTGCGTGTTGGGGTGGAGAAGGTTCCCAGCTTCTCCCCCATGGAGGAATTCCTCTCTGCTGACTCTCATTAGCCTGTCACTGTCCCATTTGTTCAAGAGCCTGGTGTCGGAGTTTGTCAGTCCTGAGCGGGTTCTGGGAAAACGGTTTTTCCCCCCTCCACCGTTCCCTCTGAGTCTGCAGCAGGAAAGAAACAGCAGCAGTGACCCTTGCTAGAGACTTGTCTCCTTGAGTCATAATACAGAGAATGCTTTTAAACACCTGTCTCACCACCAGGTTTCTTTTTCATTCGCTTTCAAATGAGAGCAGAATGTAAAGCTACCCTAACTACACAAGAGTTTTGTCTAGATTCACGCGTTAGTCTAACTCACTGAGGGTGACGAGGTGGGTGTAAATTCAGTGTCACTGCTGTCGCCCTCCACCCCCTCCCCACACTCTGTTCTTTTTTTTTTTTTTTTTTTTTTTTAAATTTTTTTTATTGTTATGTTAATCCCCATACATTACATCATTAGTTTTAGATATAGTGTTCCATGATTCATTGTTTGTGCATAACACCCAGTGCTCCATGCAGAACGTGCCCTCCTCAATACCCATCACCAGGCTAACCCATCCTCCCAACCCCCTCCCCTCTAGAACCCTCAG
Organism: Phoca vitulina; assembly: GCF_004348235.1. Lineage (NCBI taxonomy): Eukaryota > Metazoa > Chordata > Mammalia > Carnivora > Phocidae > Phoca > Phoca vitulina. The sequence goes on from NW_022591139.1 coordinate 4,669, forward strand.
TTTGTTTTTCAGAGTCCATCGTCTCTCATGGTTCTTCTCCCCCTCCAATTTCCCCCCCTTCATTCTTCCCCTCCTGCTATATTCTTCTTCTTCTTTTTTTCTTTCTTAACATATATTGCATTATTTGTTTCAGAGGTACAGATCTGAGATTCAACAGTCTTGCACAATTCACAGCGCTTACCAGAACACATACCCTCCCTAGTGTCCATCACCCAGTCACCCCATCCCTCCCACCCCACCCCCCACTCCAGCAACCCTCAGTTTGTTTCCTGAGATTAAGAATTCCTCATATCAGTGAGGTCATATGATACATGTCTTTCTCTGTTTGACTTATTTCGCTCAGCATAATACCCTCCAGTTCCATCCACGTCGTTGCAAATGGCAAGATCTTATTCCTTTTGATGGCTGCATAATATTCCATTGTATATATATACCACATCTTCTTTACCCAATCATCTGTTGATGGACATCTTGGCTCTTTCCACAGTTTGGCTATTGTGGACATTGCTGCTATAAACATCGGGGTGCACGTAGCCTTTCGGGTCCCTACTTTTGTATCTTTGGGGTAAATACCCAGTAGTGCAATTGCTGGATCGTATGGTAGCTCTATTTTCAACTTTTTGAGGAACCTCCATACTGTTTTCCAGAGTGGCTGCACCAGCTTGCATTCCCACCAACAGTGTAGGAGGGTTCCCCTTTCTCCGCATCCCCGCCAACATCTGTCATTTCCTGACTTGTTAATTTTAGCCATTCTGACTGGTGTGAGGTGGTATCTCATTGAGGTTTTGATTTGGATTTCCCTGATGCCGAGCGATATTGAACACTTTTTCATGTGTCTGTTGGCCATTTGGATGTCTTCTTTGGAAAAATGTCTGTTCATGTCTTCTGCCCATTTCTTGATTGGATTCTTTGTTCTTTTGGTGTTGAGTTTGATGAGTTCTTTATAGATTTTGGATACTAGCCCTTTATCTGATATGTCATTTGCAAATATCTTCTCCCATTCTGTCGGTTGTCTTTTGGTTTTGTTGACTGTTTCCTTTGCTTTGCAAAAGCTTTTTATCTTGATGAAGTCCCAATAGTTCATTTTTGCCCTTGCTTCCCTTGCCTTTGGTGATGTTTCTAGGAAGAAGTTGCTGCGGCTGAGGTCGAAGAGGTTGCTGCCTGTGTTCTCCTTTAGGATTTTGATGGACTCCTGTCTCACATTGAGGTCTTTCAACCATTTGGAGTCTATTTTTGTGTGTGGTGTAAGGAAATGGTCCAGTTTCATTCTTCTGCATCCCCACACTCTGTTCTTAACAAATACCTCATTCGGCTCACAGGACATATCTAGCCTGACAGTAAACTAATACTAAAATGCCCTTGGCAAAGGTAATCACATCCCATTATACTATTATAACAATCATTTCCATGTTTCAGTTTAACTCATTCAGTATTTTCCAAGAACCTAATTGGTGCAAGTCACTGTGCTGGATACCGTAGGGTTTATATTTAGCTTTTCTGTCTCCCACCTCCGTCCCCGCACTGTAGAGACCGATCACAGAGGCACAACCCTAATTCAAGGCAGTATGGGCCCCATGTCTGAAGAGATTGTCACACGTGGCCGCCACTGTTACGCATCTACCCCAAAGCCATCCCAGCTGGTGGTTTTCCCTGCCAGCAGCCTGCTTCTGTTCAGGTGTCAGGCACCTGTGGGCGTCAGGGCAAGCTGGGCCTCCCCACCACCAGGGTGAATCTTCGTCCCAGCTGATGAAGGCAATTCCAGTTCTCTAGCCGGGGAGTGGCCAAGGGAGCAGCACGTGATGCAGTTACGGAAATGAGAGCTGAGGTAACGTCTGCTGGTGGGGAGTGGGGGGAAGATGTTCTTAGAAAACTGTCCTTGCTCTTGAAAAGGAATGCAGGGAAAGGATTTTCTGTCTCTTGCAATACTTGGATATTATTGCGTGAGTACATGATGCTTGGTGGTGCTGCAGTCATTTCATGACCATAAGGGGACAAACATGAGGACAAAAGCTAACACTCTGGGTGTGACAGAGCAGAGAGAGGAAAAGAACCTGGGTTCCTGGTGGGATGTTGAGCCCCTGAATTAGCCAGCCTTGAAACTTCTCTGCCTCTTGCTTTCTCATTATGTGAGATTAAAAATCCCCTTATTGCTTTTTTTCTTTTTTAAAAAATTTAAGTTCCATTAATTAACACATAATGTATTACTAGTTTCAGAGGTACAGGCCTGTGATTCATCAGTCTCATATAACACCCAGTGCTCATCCCATCGCGTGCCCTCCTTAATGCCCATTACCCAGTTACCCCATCCCTGCACCCCCCTCCCCTCCAGCAACCCTCAGTTTGTTTCCGATGATTAAGAGTCTCTTATGGTTTATCTCCCTCTCTGATTTCATCTTGTTTTATTTTTTCCTCTCTTCCCCTATGATCCTCTGTCTTGTTTCTTAAATTCCACATATGAGTGAGATCATAGGATAATTGTCTTTCTCTGATTGACTTATTCCACTTAGCATAATGCCCTCTAGTTCCATCCATGTTGTTTCAAATGGCAAGATTTCTTTTTTTTTTATGTTATGTTAATCACCATACATTACATCATTAGTTTTCGATGTGGTGTTCCATGATTCATTATCTGCGTATAACACCCAGCGCTCCATGCAGAACATGCCCTCTTTAATACCCATCACCAGGCTAACCCATCCTCCCACCCCCCTCCCCTCTAGAACCCTCAGTTTGTTTTTCAGAGTCCATCATCTCTCATGGTTCATCTCCCCCTCCGATTTCCCCCCTTCATTCTTCCCCTCCTGCTATCTTCTTCTTCTTCTTCTTTTTTTTTTTAAACATATAATGTATTATTTGTTTCAGAGGCACAGATCTGTGATTCAACAGTCTTGCACAATTCACAGCGCTCACCTTTATTTATTTATTTGACAGAGAGAGACACAGCGAGAGAGGGAACACAAGCAGGGGGCGTGGGAGAGGGAGAAGCAGGCCTCCCGCCAAGCAGGGAGCCCAATGTGGGGCTCGATTCCAGGACCCTGAGATCATGACCTGAGCCAAAGGCAGATGCTTAACGACTGAGCCACCCAGGTGGCCCTCAAATGGCAAGATTTCTTTTTTTGATGGCTGAGTAGTATTCCATTGTATATACATACCACGTCTTCTTTATCCATTCATCTGTTGATGGACATCTGGGCTCTTGCCATAGTTTGGCTATTGTGGACATTGCTGCTATAAACATTGGGGTGCAGGTGCCCCTTCGGATCACTATGTTTGTATCTTTGGGGCAAATACACGGTAGTGCAATTGCTGGGTTGTAGGGTAACTCTATTTTCAACTTTTTGAGGAACCTCCATACTGTTTTCCAGAGTG
>NW_022591140.1:0-8028 GCF_004348235.1 Phoca vitulina
ACACTGCCAGTCACCAGCCCCCCCCACAGTGAGGACACTGCCAGTCACCAGCCCCCCCATAGTGAGGGACCTAACTTGAAGCTGGGGAGCAAGACTCCCTTGGCAGTAGCATTCTGTCCACGTGTGTGCATGTTGGCGTCCTCTCTTGCTCTACCCAGTTTTGTTTGCTAGGACTTCTCCTTCGGTGGGGAAGAGATTGATCCATCTCCCTGCGAGTCTTGCTGCCCATAACTCCTGCTTCCGAGGGTGCCCGTCACACCAGCTGTAGGCTTGCAGAGTTGCGTAGAGTCAGTGTCCGTGGTCCAGTGGTCCTGTGGGGGCAGCGGGGAGGCCTTGACTGCCGTCCGTGCTGGGGACCCAGCAGGCTGCGGCTGGCATCCCTTGGCCATGGGAGGGATGCCATCAGGCCCTCCTGAATCTCACCAGGGCCCTTGTGGCCCTGTTGTGGCCCAGCTCCCGGAGGAGGAGGACGCTATGAGCCGCTGTTTTCTGAGGAAAGATGAGCCATCATATAAACTTGCAATGTCTAGCCTCATGATGTAGTCTAGCTGGCCAGGAGCATTTTTAGGGCCAGGTCAGTGAACAAGGCAAGTGGCGGACCCACGGCAGGAAGTCAGAAGTCCCAATGGCCAGCGTGGTCTGTGGGTGAGCATGCTGGCGTCACTGTGTGTCCGCCCCTTCCCCCCTTGCAGGACACCTGTTTGATCTGAGCTCTTTAAGCGGCAGAGCTGGACACACGGCCGCGTACAGCGAGAAGGGGCTCGTGTACATCAGTGTCTGTGACGACAATGAAAACTGCTCCCCTGGCGTGGGTAAGTGCACGACCGCCGCCACGCCTGGCTCTCCTGTCCCCAGGGCTGTCCCCAGCCCCTGCATTCCTGTGGCAAAAGAGAGGAGTAGAACTGAAGATCCATCACCTTCTCTGCTGTAACATTCCGCTCATGCGGGGGAAACCCGTGGCTACGTGATGAAATGGTAGATGCAGGACACTTGCTGAGACCTCACTGGACGCTCAGAATGACAAGTGTTAGCTCTGGATTTGCAGAAAGCAGTCCTCAGAAAGCTGGTCACCTGAGTCCGTAATTGTGCTTTTCCTCTCCCTTCACGTTCGGTACAGGGGCCTGCTTCGGGCAGACCAGGATCAGTGTGGGCAAGGCAAACAAGAGGCTGACCTATGTGGATCAGGTCCTACAGCTGGTGTATGAGGACGGATCCCCCTGTCCGTCCAAATCCGGCCTGACCTACAAGAGTGTGATCAGCTTTGTGTGCAGGCCTGAGGCCGGGCCCACCAACAGGCCCATGCTCATCTCTCTCGACAAGCAGACATGCACGCTCTTCTTTTCCTGGCACACGCCTCTGGCCTGCGAGCAGGTGGTGAGTCTGGGGCCCGTGTGGCCTCTGAGAAATGCCTGCCTGACGCCCGGGTGGGCCCTGGTTCCCGCACCAGCTTTCCTGCAGGTCACTGTCAGCTGCCACTCCCCCTCCCCCCAGAGGGTACCCAGAATGGCTTAGCCACCTGTGATGGTCCCAACAATGAGTAGGTCTAAGTGCCCAAGCATTTGGGGGACGTTGTTCCATCTTTCGTGCTTTTTATGTGCTGCTTTTAAATTCCTGGGGTGACTTAGTGGTGATGAGGAGAATGTTACTGTGGACTCCAGCGAGGTCCTCCCTGTCTAACAGACGGAGTGCTCTGTGAGGAACGGAAGCTCCATTATTGACCTGTCCCCCCTCATCCACCGCACGGGGGGCTATGAGGCGTATGACGAGAGTGAGGATGACACTTCGGACACCGGCCCTGACTTCTACATCAACATCTGCCAGCCGCTGAACCCGATGCACGGGGTGCCTTGTCCCGCCGGAGCGGCCGTGTGCAAGGTTCCTGTCGACGGTCCCCCCATAGTAAGTATGGGAAACACAAGGCAGAAACAAGTTTTGCAAGATTTTTAACAACTGTCATGTTGTGTTTCTTGCTTTCAGTGGAGGGTTACTCAAGCAGATAGGAAGGTGAAAGGATCTGGGACTGTGTGTGTCCTGGGTCCAGTTGGGGAAGATTAACGTTAAGGATTTGTGCATTGAGCCATCAGCTCATGATGGCGACCAGGAGGTCTCAGTTGTGGAAGAAAACGTGAACATGTGTGAATAGGGTGTCCTGTTAGGATTCTTAAGGTTGACTCTGATCAGGAAACTTATATGTAAAGTGACAAGAAAGAACTGGTAAGAACTTGATTTCTTTTTTTGAAATGCATGTCTTAGGTAAAGAAAGTGCTTGGGAGATACAATCACTTTCTTTGTAAATGAGTCCTTCAGGGGCAAGAGCAGATCTGCTAATTGCTGGATACTTTGCCTTAAAAGTTTGGGACTCCTAGCTCTTTTTAGTACAGCTTTGGTTCTTTGAAAATTGTCTTCATGAGTTATCTTTTTGTTTTATCAAATCTTTGCTGTGCTTTATTATTTGAGATGCATCTCAAAAGGGTCTATTTCTATATTTCTATCTGTAGGCTTTACACAGTCCTGTCATAAGATATGGAGATGTCTTTTTTTTTTTTTTAAGATTTTATTAGAGAGCGAGCACACTTGTAGTACGCATGAGTGGGGGGGAGGGGCAGAGAGGGAGAAGCAGACTCCCTGCTGTGCAGGGAGCCTGACTTGAGGCCCGATCCCAGGACCCCGGGATCATGACCTGAACTGAAGGCAGATGCTTAATTGACCGAGCCACCCAGGTGTGCCTGGAGATGTCCTTTTAAAAATGGGTATTTGCAGCATCGGTGGAGAGAAATGGGAGCGGGTGGGGAAATTGGCCATGATATGAGTCTCACAAAGTCCTAGCTCCGTGAGGAGCCAAGGGCCTGGGTGAACCACATCTTAGTAGGAAGCTCTTCAGTGCCGTCCTCTCTGACCGTGCAGGTTGGGACCCTAGATGTGAGTCCCTTTCTGATAGGTCAGATCTGCTGTATTTTCCTGCCTGGCTGTCCTTTTTCAGATTTTAAAAACGGTAGCCAGTTTCCTGCTTGGAGCACGTGTTGAGTCATCATAGCCTGAACATGCCCCATGGTGATGAACGAAAGCCCCGTGGCTCACTCATGCACACATACACCACTTCTGACCACTCGTCTTTCCTTCGTTCTTGGGTTTATTTGCTCAGAAATATTTACTGAGCAGCCAGTGTGTGTCAGATGCTGTGCTGAGCAATAAAACGTCATGGGAAATAAGCCTGTGCCCTCCCAAGGATGTCCCGAAGGGCACTGCCAGGGAAACCGAGCAATCCCGGGGCAGTGCTGGGCGTGAGGAGGCGGGCCGGCGTGGGGGCAGATCTGGGGGCTCCTGCCGCCGCTCACCATCAGGTGATAGGGGACCATGCAGCATTCTTGATACTCCTGGACAGAGACCTATGCCTGGAATCTTTGAAGATTCACCATGATTGGAAATAGAATCCTATTGTTAGAAATCGTAGGATCGAAACTGATGACTGCCGACAAACTGAACTTTCTGAGCAGCAGCTTTTATTGTCAAGACTTGTCAAGTGAATTGCTGTTAACCTAGTTTCTTTAGATGCTACTCATTTTCAAAACAGATGAGGTATTGTTGCAGTTCTGTATCAGCCTGTGTTCGCCAACCCAAGGAGCAATTTCCTGAAATGCTGTTTGCTTTTTTCTTTGTTTAGGATATTGGCCGAGTCACAGGACCTCCAATACTCAACCCCATAGCTAATGAAGTTTACTTGAATTTTGAAAGTAGTACTCCTTGCTTAGCGGACAAGCATTTCAACTACACCTCACTGATCGCATTTCACTGTAGGAGAGGTGTGAGCATGGTAAGTGTGCAGCTGTTCACAGTCTGGGGGCTGAAGCCTGGTTTAGTGAGCCAGAGCTGCAGGCTCAGAAAGCATGCTTCAGGCGTAAGGATGCCTGTATTGAAAATGGATGCAATCATATGGTACGTCAGTGGTGCATTGAATAATTTAAAACCATTAATTTTTTTTAAAGATTTTATTTATTTATTTGAGAGCATGAGAGAGAGCGAGCATGCACACAAGCGGGGGAGGGCTGGGGGGAGGAGGAAGCAGGCCCCCCACTGAGCAGGGAGCCTGATGTGGGGCCTGATCCCAGGACCTCGGGATCATGATCTGAGCCAAGGTAGATGCTTAACTGATTGAGTCACCCAGGTGCCCCTAAAACCATTAATTTAACAATGAATTAATGGGGCAGACTTTGCACAGCAAGTCTTGCTGTAATTTAAAAACGTGAAACACTTAAGCATAGGAGTAGTTTTCAATGTGTACCAACGTATAGAAGTGTCAGCTTTTTCCTTTTTTAAAACCATAGCATTAGTGATTTTATTCTTATTGGTAACTCAGACTTTTGGCAGCTATCATTGTTCAGGATCTAACCAAAATGCAGAAGTTAGCGAACCACAGAAGGCCTCTCCGGAATCAAAATAGCTCTAACAGAGTTGCGTATATTCCTTCTAAGGGGGTTATCGACTTCTGTTGTAAGTGCATTTAAAAATAACATGGCTTCCATCACGAGTGTCATTCTGTTCCACAGAGCTTCTGCATACGTTCTCTCTGTGGATAGGAGCTGAATGGGTAGGTTGTGGCCCCATTTCACAGGCACTCAGAGGTGCTGGGTGCCGTACGTGACTCATGCAGCCCTGCAGTGGCCGCCGGGACTCCCCCTCCTCAGCTGGCGAGCTCTTTGCTCCGAGCAGCCCAGCTTCACAGCGCGGAGTCTGTGCTTCTGAAATCTGTAACGCTCTGAAAACTCAGTCCTCTGACATGAGTGATGGAGGCTGCTCATGGTGTTTGTCCCACTTGATAAGAATATTCATACATTTGGCTACAGAAACATGAATGTGCTTGACTGTAGGACTGTGTGGGTGGGTGGGTGTGCGTGAGAGAGAGAGAGAGAGAGGTGATAGAAATATGTGCCTCTTAAAATCCTGAAGATGATGAACTGTAAGGTTCATCTGGCCCTAGGAGCGCAGGTAACGCGTTTCGGTTCTAGAACGTGTCTTGTGGATTCCCTAGGCTGACTTTCTGGTTTGTCGGCCTGTCTGTCAGGGAAAGGGGGCTCTGGCTGCCCGGCGGTGGGGGGAAGTGACGTGGCAGCAGCCTGGGGAGAGGAGGGACGGGGAAGACACAGACCATCGCTGCCTGGGCCCTCCCCACCTAGTGGCTCACCCCATCTCAGGGCCCTTGGACACGCCCCTGTCCACAGATGGTCCGTTGGCCCTCAGGATAATCCTGAGTTACTGGGGGGCGGAGCTGTGATCAGCGAACTCCTTTTATCTCTGGGTGTGTCTGCATGTTTGTGCGGTTTGTCCACCCGGCGGCCATCGGCACACACAGCCTAAGGCAGCGTGGCTTTATCTGTAGAAAGGCCGCCACGTTCAGTGGCTCACTCTTCAGAGGGGTTCTTGTGAAGACCCACCGCCCGAGGAGCGCCGATTATCTCAGCCTCCCACATGGAGAGCGTGTAACGGCCTGGCTGGGACACTGCTAACCCCACGTGGTGGGCTGTCCACGGGGCGGGCACGGAGTCTCGGGGCAGCAGGGGCATGTTCAAAGTGAGCAGTGTTCACTGGCTTTCAGATACCGGGCACCTCACACGAAGTGTGCGCTCAAGGTTGGAAACATTTTAAAGAGATTTTCTTACCCTGTGGTTTTTATCTTTAGTGGGAATACTTTTCCACTGAAGTTTATAGAAAAACCGATTCTCAAGCAGCAACTGAAAATGAAATTCCTGACCAGCTGCCCGTCTGTGCTGTTGCTGAGCAAGGGGGGCATAAGCACGCTGGTGCGGGCTCGGTGGCCTGCGTGCAGTCTGGCCGAGTGGTGTGCGGGCCTCCTCGGGTGGCCTCAGTTTGTAGCAGCGGGGTGGAGACGCTCCCGGCGAGAGTCCCAGAGTGCTCGGCTCCCTCCTCTGCCTCGGCAGGGCCTCACTTTCACACCCTGCTCGGTCATGACGTTTAAAGAACTGGTAGTGTGGACATGGGGACTCTGTCTAAACGCAGGGCCACGTCCTGGAGGTCCACGTCCTTGGACCATGAGCTACATCTGTGTGTGTGTTGGGGGGGAGCTTATCTGTCCAGGTGACTCGAGAGGCTCCAGGTGTGTGGGCAGGGCCATCCTGGTTCCTTGCAGGGTGGTGCCCCTGCCCCTCCCTCCTGGAGGGGGGCCGCTGCGGGTCACCCAGAGCACCTGGCAGCTTCCCAGCCACGGCCACAGCCCCGGAAGTGGGGGTCTCTCTCTGGTGCCAGCTGGGGGAGGAGAGCTGTGTGAGGATGCTGTACTTGACCCATGTGGGTTTTCTCTCAAACAGGGAGCTCCCATGCTGCTGAGGACCAGTGACTGCGACTTTGTGTTTGGGTGGGAGACCCCGCTGGTCTGTCCAGACGAAGTGAAGGTGGACGGCTGCTCCCTGACGGACGAGCAGCTGCATTACAGCTTTAACCTGTCCAGCCTTTCCAAAAGCACTTTCAAGGTAATGCCGCTCAGCTGGAGCCCGCTGATCTTGGGGGCACAGCGGCCCGGGTTCTTTGTGATACCTTCTTGTGTTGTAGGTGATGGGGCACGTGTGACCACTGAGGCACAGTGCACAGAGGGGTAATGGGCTTAGTCTCCGTCCTGGACACACAGGATCAACTTGTTGGGGATTCTAGACTGTGTAGCGAACAAGGCCCAGCTAACGCCTGAGTTGTGCGCCACGGCTCAGAGTTTAGCTCCATAGGGCTTTGTGAGGATTAAATGATACAGCGGAGGTCAAGAGGCTGCTTGGGGACGTGCATGTGACCACCGTGTATCCCATAAGGGCAGGGCCAGGTCTGGTACACCCAGAAGAGGCTGTGAGTCATTCCCTTGTGTCTCCTGCCAACCTGACTTCAAGATGCAGATGCAGCTCTTTGCTGACCACAGAGGTGATGGATAGAGGCAGCTAGGATGTTCCTCTGACTTGAGCTACGTCTGTGTGTGTGTTGGGGGGGAGCTTATCTGGCCTGTGTGTCGTGGGCTATTTGTGATATCGAGGCCGTGGGCATCTTGAGTCACTGGGGTTTGGGGACCCTCCACCTGGGGGCCTGTGATCTGGATGTTACTGAGTTATGCACCTTGGACCATGCCACCAGATCCCAGCACCTCCCAGGGGATGGTAGCTGGGGAGTAGTGAGCCCCGAGGCCCGTGCCCTGGCTCCTGTGATAGAGACCTTGCACGGGTGTGACTGGTGTGCTGCAGGTGCGAGCCTGCAGAGGGTGGGGCCAGCAGGGAAGGCGACGTACGTGCGCAGCGGTGTTGTGTCTGCTTCCCGCTCCTCAGCTCTGTCCTCAGCACTCCTGCGTCACAGGTGGGGACCCCGGGCTTCAGGAAGGTGGAGCAGCAGCCCGAGGTCTGACAGCCAGCTCCCCGCCAGGGGCCTGGGCTGGATGGAGGGAAGTGCCCAGACGGTGGGTCCGGCATTGCCCTCTGGAGGAAGGTCAGGAGTGGAGAGAGGAAGGGAGCACTGAGGCAGCCGTGCACAGCCCCCAGGCGGCCCCTGCTTTCCGGCATGAGCGACGGCTCTCCCCCACCTGGAGACCCACTGACGCCCACGCGTGTTCTTGTCTGTCCAGGTGACTCGAGACTCACGCACCTACAGTGTAGGGGTGTGCACCGCGGCGGCAGGCCTGGATGAAGGAGGCTGTAAGGACGGCGGTGTCTGCCTGCTTTCCAGGAGAAAGGGGGCATCTTTTGGGCGGCTGGCATCAATGAGACTGGATTACAGGCACCAGGATGAAGCTGTCATTTTAAGTTATGCCAACGGAGATAATTGTCCTCCAGGTAAATCTCTGTAGCAGGGTGTGTTTTATGTTGTGGGGAGTGTGGTGTTAGACCCGGCCACAGGAGGAAACTGAGGCATGGAGCTCCGGATGCTGTGAATGCGGACACCTGGCTTGGACCACATGGCGTGCCACCCACACAGCCCTGAGTGTGAGTGCTCTGGCCTCGGGCTCATGCTGGTCTGTGAGCCACTTGTCATGTTGGGACCCAGAGGCCA
>NW_022591141.1:0-1592 GCF_004348235.1 Phoca vitulina
AGGAGTCGATCCCATTTACAATTGCACCCAAAACCATAAGATACCTATGAATAAATCTAACCAAAGAGGCAAAGGATCTGTACTCAGAAAACTATAAAATACTCATGAAAGAAATTGAGGAAGACACAAAGAAATGGAAAAACGTTCCATGCTCATGGATTGGAAGAACAAATATTGTGAAGATGTCAATCCTACCTAGAGCAATCTACACATTCAATGCAATCCCCATCAAAATACCATCCACTTTCTTCAAAGAAATGGAACAAATAATCCTAAAATTTGTATGGAACCAGAAAAGACCCCGCATAGCCAGAGGAATGTTGAAAAAGAAAAGCAAAGCTGGCGGCATCACAATTCCAGACTTCCAGCTCTACTACAAAGCTGTCATCATCAAGACAGTATGGTACTGGCACAAAAACAGACACATAGATCAATGGAACAGAATAGAGAACCCAGAAATGGACCCTCAACTCTATGGTCAACTAATCTTTGACAAAGCAGGAAAGAATGTCCAATGGAAAAAAGACAGTCTCTTCAACAAATGGTGTTGGGAAAATTGGACAGCCACATGCAGAAGAATGAAACTGGACCATTTCCTTACACCACACACAAAAATAGACTCAAAATGGTTGAAAGACCTAAATGTGAGACAGGAGTCCATCAAAATCCTAAAGGAGAACACAGGCAGCAACCTCTTCGACCTCAGCCGCAGCAACTTCTTCCTAGAAACATCGCCAAAGGCAAGGGAAGCAAGGGCAAAAATGAACTATTGGGACTTCATCAAGATAAAAAGCTTTTGCACAGCAAAGGAAACAGTCAACAAAACCAAAAGACAACCGACAGAATGGGAGAAGATATTTGCAAATGACATATCAGATAAAGGGCTAGTATCCAAAATCTATAAAGAACGTATCAAACTCAACACCCAAAGAACAAATGATCCAATCAAGAAATGGGCAGAAGACATGAACAGACATTTTTCCAAAGAAGACATCCAAATGGCCAACAGACACATGAAAAAGTGCTCAACATCGCTCGGCATCAGGGAAATCCAAATCAAAACCTCAATGAGATACCACCTCACACCAGTCAGAATGGCTAAAATTAACAAGTCAGGAAACGACAGATGTTGGCGGGGATGCAGAGAAAGGGGAACCCTCCTACACTGTTGGTGGGAATGCAAGCTGGTGCAGCCACTCTGGAAAACAGTATGGAGGTTCCTCAGAAAGTTGAAAACAGAGCTACCCTACGATCCAGCAATTGCACTACTGGGTATTTACCCCAAAGATACAAAAGTAGGGATCCGAAAGGGTACGTACACCCCGATGTTTATAGCAGCAATGTCCACAATAGCCAAACTGTGGAAAGAGCCAAGATGTCCATCGACAGATGAATGGATTAAGAAGATGTGGTATATATATACAATGGAATATTATACAGCCATCAAAAGGAATGAAATCTTGCCATTTGCAATGATGTGGATGGAACTGGAGGGTATTATGCGAGTGAAATAAGTCAATCAGAGAAAGACATGTATCATATGATCTCACTGATATGAGGAATTCTTAATCTCAGGAAACAAACTGAGGGTT
>NW_022591141.1:1692-7976 GCF_004348235.1 Phoca vitulina
GGGGAGGGTATGTGCTATGGTGAGCACTGTGAATTGTGTAAGACTGTGGAATCACAGACCTGTACCTCTGAAACAAATAATACATTGTATGTTAAAAAAAGAAGAAGATGGAAGGAAGAGTAAAATGAAGGGGGGGGGAATTGGAGGCGGAGATGAACCATGAGAGACTATGGACTCTGAGAAACAAACTGAAGGTTCTAGAGGGGAGGGGGGTGGCGGGATGGGTTAGCCTGGTGATGGGTATTAAAGAGGGCACGTATTGAATGGAGCACTGGGTGTTATACGCAAACAATGAATCATGGAACTCTACATCAAAAACTAATGATGTAATGTATGGTGATTAACATAACATAATAAAAAAAATTTTTTTTAAGATTTTATTTATTTGACAGACAGAGTCAGCAATAGAGGGAACACAAGCAGGGGGAGTGGGAGAGGGAGAAGCAGGCTTCCTGCAGAGCAGGGAGCCCGATGCGGGGCTTGATCCCAGGACCCCGGGATCATGACCTGAGCCGAAGGCAGACGCTTAACGACTGAGTCACCCAGGTGCCCAAAAAAATTTTAATTAAAAAAAAAAGTACAATGAGATATCCCCTCACACCTGTCAGAATGGCTAAAGTCAACAACACAAGAAATGACAGATGTTGGTGAGGATGTGGAGAAAGGGGAACCCTCCTGCATTGTTCCTGGCAATGCAATCTCGTATAGCTGCTCTAGAAAACAATATGGAGGTTCCTCAAAATTTAAAAGTAGAACTACCCTATGATTCAGCAATTGCACTAATAGGTATTTACCAAAAGAATACAAAAATACTAATTCAAAGGGATACATGTAGCTTTATATACAATATCCAAATTAAGGAAACAGTTCAAGTGTCCATCTTCGAATGAATATATAAAGAAGAAGTGGTGTATATATATAGTATATCTATAATGGAATACTACTCAGCCATAAAAAAGAAAGAAATCTTGCCATTTGCACAAACATGGATGAAGCTAGAAAATATTATGCAAAGTGAAATAAGTCAGCCAGAGAAAGACAAATACCATATTATTTCACTCAAAGGAGCATAGGGGAAAAAAAGAGAGAGAGAGAGGCAAACCAAGAAACAAATTCTTAACTATAGAGAACAAACTGATGGTTACCAGGGGAGAGGTGGGTGGGGTTATGGGGTAAATAGTGGATATGGATTAAGGAGTGCAGTTGTTGTGATGAGCTCTGGGGGTTGTATGTAAGTGTTTAATCACTATATTGTACACCTGGAACTAATATGACACTATATTTTAACTGGAATTTAACTACAAACTTAAAAAAGAAAACAAAAAAACAAAAACTGGAGTATCCAGAACCTTACAAAGTACTTTCACGTCTGAGACTTTCAGATAGCTTTCTCTTCCTCTTTCTATCCCATCCACATAATTCAGCTTACATAATCATTATGTATATAGTAGGAGGTTCATTAAAAAGGAAAAGATTTTTTTCCATACATGAAAAAAAATGGCAACAAAAGAATCCAGATAAGATAAATTACCCTATGCCTTCACTTCTCCTCCTGGACCCAAATTGGAAGCTACTAACACTACCATGCTTTTCCTCATATGGATGGATGGGTAATAGGTGTGATATTAATGAACGCTCTAGATCAGAATTGATGCGTTCCGGGTCCCTGTTGCCATTGTTGCCTTATTTTAAAGGAAATTCCATCAGGGACAGTGGTTCTCAGAGTATTACTAGTATTCCTACAGCTCCACCCTCACCCTGGGGTTCGGCCTAATGAGTGCTTCACTCCATCCTGATCCCCAATTCCTGTTCAAATTATCATCCCCTAAGCCCTCTCCCATAGTATCATAGAAGAGGTGATTTACCTTTCCTCAGGCTTTAATTTAGCCTTCTTCCTTAGGGATATAATACTAGAAATTGGAATCTTTCTAGGAATAGACCATATTAACCAGATACACTATAAACCAAAATATTATTATCTAAATCCTGAATATAGGTGTAGCCTATTTTTCAAGAGTGGCTGAGGGCCAGAATGGCTAACATAATAATATTCTGAAGAGAATCCATGGCTGATATTTGCTTTATCACTCCATGTTTTGATAATTACAAATACAACCTTAAGAACTGTCCCTTTCCTTACTCTAACACTCAAAGCACAAGGAATGCTCAAAATGTTCTTGATAAACGAGATCTCAAGGTATCCTTTAAAAACATAAAGAGTGTGTATTGAAGAGCCACAAAGGCACTAACCAGAAAAGAGAAACTAGACCAAGGACAATTTGAAACATTTCTTGGTATCAGTTCACCACCCCTTATGCTAGATACAATGTAGAGTTAGTTCAGCCCATTTCTTTGAGTGTCCACTTTGTAAAACTTTCCATCAAACCCAGACCCTTTTCTCCCACATTCCCACCATCATGTTGGTGTTGGGACTTGCTCAGGTCTGAGAGGTATTTCTGCACCATGAAGCTGGCACAAAATAAAATTAAAACCCCATAGAAATGAGCCTTTATCTTAGCATTAAAGTGTATAGTCTCACATCGCTCTAGCTTCTGTAACTCTTCTCCCATTATTCTTTATTTTCCCTACTTCCAACTAAGAAAATAACAATGAGGTCCAAGTTTGCCATGAACTGAGAATAGAGCGTGTAGATGGACAGATGGTGTAAAAATGATTTTGTATACTTGTGGGAAGGTGGGACCCATATGAATACTTATGAAAGTCTCTATAATATTTGCCTTGACCTTGTAAGATCAATAATGATGAGGGCATATTCAGGCAGAACAAATTTCCAGCTACCATATACCCCAGGATTGCCAGCAAGTAAAAGAGTTTAGTCCTCTTATCAGGCTCTGGATGGGAAACCATAGGCCACAGAAAAATGGATCATTCCTGCCACTGAAGCCCAGCTGAGATATCCAGGAGAAGAAGCACCTTTCCAACACAGTGGTTGCTATGGATACAGCTTCTCCACCCTCAGGCTAACATCTCTTCCTCTTCTGCATCTAAAAAGATCTGGGGATACACATCCCAGAAACTTTTCGAGAGGGGTCTGACAGGTTACAGATGTTACAGAAACCACCTACCATGCCATGCCCCCTTCTTCCCTAAAGAGGAAAAAATGTGTGCGTTCGTTTTTCAAAAAGATTGGGGAGCACAATGAAAATATTCTTCAGATGAAAATATGCAATGAAAAGAATCATAATATTGATGGAAGCATGAAGAATGTGTGAATAAAAGGTGGACTTCACCAGTATCTTTCCAAAAGCCTCCTGAAAGCCAGGGTGTGATCCAGCTGTTTCTCACCATAAAATCTGTTCTTTTACAACTATGCTCTGGCCTCAGTGCATACATCACATGTAGAAAGTTGTAGTCTGGACTTTTACCTCAAATCAGTAGCAATATTCAACTTGGGATTAAAAAACCCTTGAGAAATTGTCATATAATTTCCTTGAAAAATCTTGGCAGAGAACAGTGTGGACATTTGGGAGTCAGCATCACCACACACAAGGGAAGATAAATTTACAGGTTGCATCAGTAATTCTTGTTCTCAACAGTAACCAATTAGCTGCCCCTAAGACACCAGCCGTGACTTTACTTTCTGCTGTTTCGTCAGCATCTAATAAGGTTTGGGGACCTATACTCTCTGCTCACTGGTTGGGTCAATCCTGCTTGGTGATCAGTCTTGTGGTAAAAATATCACAGAACCTCAGACTTGCACATCAGCATCTCTTCATTGTTGATGCAGTAAAACAAGGATGCTTCTCCACATGGAAAGGTGAGCATATGATGGAACAGGTGCGCCCATGACGTGGAACACTGCTGCAGAAGGATCCTTGTCTCCACAGCAACCAGGGCTAAACCCATAAAAAGCTGTCTGCTCCCATTAACTGACAGCAATATTGCATGTTAGGTGGGCTTCTACCAGTGGGGAAGGCAGAACCAGATATTTCATTCATGAGAATGCTAAGTAGTCTGGGAGTCCAGCACTAGCCCAGTATTTGGGGCAGTGAAATGTGGTTGTTTTGGTCCCTCTGCTCCTTACTGGGGTTTCAGTGGTCTGGGGTGCCATATAGCCTTGTTTTTCTATGGAAACAGGGCATTATCAGCCAGAACACTGGCAGTATGGGATGCATATTCACCTCACTCCAGGACAACAGGGCTGTGACAAATGAATTTCCTTCTCCTCTCCTTTCCCCTCAGCCCAAAATGGGTTCTTGATTTCTTTGAAGACAACAGCTGCAAAGGAAGGAAGCCCTGCCTCCCATATGGTGACTCTTCTATGTATGCCTGGCCTCAGGGACCCTGGTGACTTGGTGGACTTACTGGCGTCAACAGGAACAGGAGAGGCTCCTTCAGGTTGTGCCACTCAGGGGTTAGCAGTTCAGTTCCATGAGCAGCCCTTCAAAATTCCAGGCCCACGGTGCATTAGTGAGAGTGACACATTCCACACTGCTGACCTTTAGCTTAGAATTGAGATGCTGGAGCCAAAAACCATTGTGAGAGAAGTTACTGATTGAGAGGACTGAAGAGAGAAGAATGTTCACTGACCTTTGATCTAAGAGTGAGTATGTGAGTGTTAGGTGCCCAGCATATCCTCATAAGTGGGTTAATCCCATGAACTACTATCACACCCACTTCTGTCACAGGCCAGCATGAACCATGGGAAGGTAGGTGGTAAATCCTAGATTTACGACTTACCTCATGTTGTTGAGCAACCCCCAATGTCTGTGGTCTCCAGTCTTTTCTATAAAATGCTTGTGTTAAAGTAGAGCCTTTCTAAGCCCCATGTCATTCCACAGGTCTGTAACACATAAGTGATATTATCTAAGGATGGAACTAAGTAAGATAAATAAAGCTAATCTTTCACTTAAGGTTGAGAGGTCATCAAGAATAGATTTGTTCCTGTTTTAAAATATTTTGTCACTGCATTTGGAAATAGCAATTACTTCAAATTCGGGCATTCTGGCTAAAGTCCCAGCTATGTGACTTAAGCTCTCTAGAACTCTGTAAGCCTTAGTTTCTGCTCTTAAAAGAAGGGGATCGTGGTTAATATGGTGAGTAATAGAAATACTGAATTTCTGTGATGAACGTAGAAAAAGCATAAGTTCTCAACAGACGATGATGGACCATAGAATGTGTTGCATATTTTAAAAGGGATAGTCAAAGGGAATATTACTAACATTATTGTTATGTTTACTGACAAATTAATGTTATAAAAACAATAAAATGTTGTATAACTAAAAAAATGTCAATAACTCTGCATAATTAAACTCTATTTAAGCATAATACTAATGATCATAATATTACACTTAGAATTTGAGGAACACATAAGAAACATTGGCATCATATGCCAAGTGAGTTACATGATTTATCTTAATTAAGTCTCATAAGAACATGAACAGGTAGATCCTATCATCTTCATTTTATAGAGGGTGAAAGTGAAGTTCACAGAAGTTAACTACCTTACCAAATATTACTGATCTCTCAGAAGTTAGATATCAGTATTGATGTGTATTGAACTCTGGGCCTTCTGATTCAAGAACCAACTGACTAAACCACTTTACTATCTGCCTCTCCACCTTCTCTGATAGTCAAATAACTTAATCATGTTCCTCTAAAACCTTTGTGTTTCCTGATGTCTTCATTGTAGGTTAAGTACCCCAGTGACACTGCCGTGGAAAGACATGCCCATGGAAATGGGGAATGTTACAACTGTCCAAGAATTCACTTTGGAGGGGTTTCCTGCCATCCAGCACCTGGGAAAGGTCCTCTTCCTGGTGCACCTGCTGGCTTACCTGGCATCCATTGCAGGCAATGCCATCATAGTCACCATCACCTGTGCTGACTCCCGGCTCCACACACCTATGTACTTTTTCCTCAGCACTTTCTCCTTCTTTGAGTGTTGCTTTACAAGTGCTGTTATTCCTAAGTTGCTGGTCATCCTTCTTTTAGGCAAGCAAACTATTTCCTTTCCTGCCTGTTTCATACAAGCCTTTGTCTTTGTATTTCTGGGAGCAGCAGGTTTCCTCCTCATAGCAGTGATGTCTCTGGATCGGTATGTGGCCATTTGCAAGCCTCTGCATTACCCGACCATCATGAACCTGAAGACTTGCTTCCTCCTGGTCACTGCCTGCTTCACATTGCCCTTCCCTCTCATCACTGGTCCACTAGTAAAGATTTCCCAGTTATCCTTCTGTGGTCCCCATGTCATCCCCCACTTCTTCTGTGACCTTGGCCCCCTGATTCATCTCTCCTGTTCTGACACCAGGTCTGTTGAAATG
>NW_022591142.1:0-1595 GCF_004348235.1 Phoca vitulina
AGGAGTCGATCCCATTTACAATTGCACCCAAAACCATAAGATACCTATGAATAAATCTAACCAAAGAGGCAAAGGATCTGTACTCAGAAAACTATAAAATACTCATGAAAGAAATTGAGGAAGACACAAAGAAATGGAAAAACGTTCCATGCTCATGGATTGGAAGAACAAATATTGTGAAGATGTCAATCCTAACTAGAGCAATCTACACATTTAATGCAATCCCTATCAAAATACCATCCACTTTTTTCAAAGAAATGGAAGAAATAATCCTAAAATTTGTATGGAACCAGAAAAGACCCCGAATAGCCAGTGGAATGTTGAAAAAGAAAAGCAAAGCTGGTGGCATCACAATTCCGGACTTCAAGCTCTATTACAAAGCTGTCATCATCAAGACAGTATGGTACTGGCACAAAAACAGACACATAGATCAATGGAACAGAATAGACAGCCCAGAAATGGACCCACAACTCTATGATCAACTAATCTTCCACAAAGTAGGAAAGAATGTCCAATGGAAAAAAGACAGTCTCTTCAACAACAAATGGTGTTGGGAAAATTGGACAGCCACATGCAGAAGAATGAAACTGGACCATTTCCTTACACTACAAACAAAAACAGACTCAAAATGGTTGAAAGACCTCAATGTGAGACAGGAGTCTGTCAAAATCCTAAAGGAGAACACAGGTAGCAATCTCTTCGACCTCAGCCACAGCAACTTCTTCCTAGAAACATCGCCAAAGGCAAGGGAAGCAAGGGCAAAAATGAACTATTGGGACTTCATCAAGATAAAAAGCTTTTGCACAGCAAAAGAAACAGTCAACAAAACCAAAAGACAACCGACAGAATGGGAGAAGATATTTGCAAATGACATATCAGATAAAGGGCTAGTATCCAAAATCTATAAAGAACGTATCAAACTCAACACCCAAAGAACAAATGATCCAATCAAGAAATGGGCAGAAGACATGAACAGACATTTTTCCAAAGAAGACATCCAAATGGCCAACAGACACATGAAAAAGTGCTCAACATCGCTCGGCATCAGGGAAATCCAAATCAAAACCTCAATGAGATACCACCTCACACCAGTCAGAATGGCTAAAATTAACAAGTCAGGAAACGACAGATGTTGGCGGGGATGCAGAGAAAGGGGAACCCTCCTACACTGTTGGTGGGAATGCAAGCTGGTGCAGCCACTCTGGAAAACAGTATGGAGGTTCCTCAGAAAGTTGAAAACAGAGCTACCCTACGATCCAGCAATTGCACTACTGGGTATTTACCCCAAAGATACAAAAGTAGGGATCCGAAAGGGTACGTACACCCCGATGTTTATAGCAGCAATGTCCACAATAGCCAAACTGTGGAAAGAGCCAAGATGTCCATCGACAGATGAATGGATTAAGAAGATGTGGTATATATATACAATGGAATATTATACAGCCATCAAAAGGAATGAAATCTTGCCATTTGCAATGATGTGGATGGAACTGGAGGGTATTATGCGAGTGAAATAAGTCAATCAGAGAAAGACATGTATCATATGATCTCACTGATATGAGGAATTCTTAATCTCAGGAAACAAACTGAGGGTT
>NW_022591142.1:1695-7975 GCF_004348235.1 Phoca vitulina
GGGGAGGGTATGTGCTATGGTGAGCACTGTGAATTGTGTAAGACTGTGGAATCACAGACCTGTACCTCTGAAACAAATAATACATTGTATGTTAAAAAAAGAAGAAGATGGAAGGAAGAGTAAAATGAAGGGGGGGGGAATTGGAGGCGGAGATGAACCATGAGAGACTATGGACTCTGAGAAACAAACTGAAGGTTCTAGAGGGGAGGGGGGTGGCGGGATGGGTTAGCCTGGTGATGGGTATTAAAGAGGGCACGTATTGAATGGAGCACTGGGTGTTATACGCAAACAATGAATCATGGAACTCTACATCAAAAACTAATGATGTAATGTATGGTGATTAACATAACATAATAAAAAAAATTTTTTTTAAGATTTTATTTATTTGACAGACAGAGTCAGCAATAGAGGGAACACAAGCAGGGGGAGTGGGAGAGGGAGAAGCAGGCTTCCTGCAGAGCAGGGAGCCCGATGCGGGGCTTGATCCCAGGACCCCGGGATCATGACCTGAGCCGAAGGCAGACGCTTAACGACTGAGTCACCCAGGTGCCCAAAAAAATTTTAATTAAAAAAAAAAGTACAATGAGATATCCCCTCACACCTGTCAGAATGGCTAAAGTCAACAACACAAGAAATGACAGATGTTGGTGAGGATGTGGAGAAAGGGGAACCCTCCTGCATTGTTCCTGGCAATGCAAGCTCGTATAGCTGCTCTAGAAAACAATATGGAGGTTCCTCAAAATTTAAAAGTAGAACTACCCTATGATTCAGCAATTGCACTAATAGGTATTTACCAAAAGAATACAAAAATACTAATTCAAAGGGATACATGTAGCTTTATATACAATATCCAAATTAAGGAAACAGTTCAAGTGTCCATCTTCGAATGAATATATAAAGAAGAAGTGGTGTATATATATAGTATATCTATAATGGAATACTACTCAGCCATAAAAAAGAAAGAAATCTTGCCATTTGCACAAACATGGATGAAGCTAGAAAATATTATGCAAAGTGAAATAAGTCAGCCAGAGAAAGACAAATACCATATTATTTCACTCAAAGGAGCATAGGGGAAAAAAAGAGAGAGAGAGAGGCAAACCAAGAAACAAATTCTTAACTATAGAGAACAAACTGATGGTTACCAGGGGAGAGGTGGGTGGGGTTATGGGGTAAATAGTGGATATGGATTAAGGAGTGCAGTTGTTGTGATGAGCTCTGGGGGTTGTATGTAAGTGTTTAATCACTATATTGTACACCTGGAACTAATATGACACTATATTTTAACTGGAATTTAACTACAAACTTAAAAAAGAAAACAAAAAAACAAAAACTGGAGTATCCAGAACCTTACAAAGTACTTTCACGTCTGAGACTTTCAGATAGCTTTCTCTTCCTCTTTCTATCCCATCCACATAATTCAGCTTACATAATCATTATGTATATAGTAGGAGGTTCATTAAAAAGGAAAAGATTTTTTTCCATACATGAAAAAAAATGGCAACAAAAGAATCCAGATAAGATAAATTACCCTATGCCTTCACTTCTCCTCCTGGACCCAAATTGGAAGCTACTAACACTACCATGCTTTTCCTCATATGGATGGATGGGTAATAGGTGTGATATTAATGAACGCTCTAGATCAGAATTGATGCGTTCCGGGTCCCTGTTGCCATTGTTGCCTTATTTTAAAGGAAATTCCATCAGGGACAGTGGTTCTCAGAGTATTACTAGTATTCCTACAGCTCCACCCTCACCCTGGGGTTCGGCCTAATGAGTGCTTCACTCCATCCTGATCCCCAATTCCTGTTCAAATTATCATCCCCTAAGCCCTCTCCCATAGTATCATAGAAGAGGTGATTTACCTTTCCTCAGGCTTTAATTTAGCCTTCTTCCTTAGGGATATAATACTAGAAATTGGAATCTTTCTAGGAATAGACCATATTAACCAGATACACTATAAACCAAAATATTATTATCTAAATCCTGAATATAGGTGTAGCCTATTTTTCAAGAGTGGCTGAGGGCCAGAATGGCTAACATAATAATATTCTGAAGAGAATCCATGGCTGATATTTGCTTTATCACTCCATGTTTTGATAATTACAAATACAACCTTAAGAACTGTCCCTTTCCTTACTCTAACACTCAAAGCACAAGGAATGCTCAAAATGTTCTTGATAAACGAGATCTCAAGGTATCCTTTAAAAACATAAAGAGTGTGTATTGAAGAGCCACAAAGGCACTAACCAGAAAAGAGAAACTAGACCAAGGACAATTTGAAACATTTCTTGGTATCAGTTCACCACCCCTTATGCTAGATACAATGTAGAGTTAGTTCAGCCCATTTCTTTGAGTGTCCACTTTGTAAAACTTTCCATCAAACCCAGACCCTTTTCTCCCACATTCCCACCATCATGTTGGTGTTGGGACTTGCTCAGGTCTGAGAGGTATTTCTGCACCATGAAGCTGGCACAAAATAAAATTAAAACCCCATAGAAATGAGCCTTTATCTTAGCATTAAAGTGTATAGTCTCACATCGCTCTAGCTTCTGTAACTCTTCTCCCATTATTCTTTATTTTCCCTACTTCCAACTAAGAAAATAACAATGAGGTCCAAGTTTGCCATGAACTGAGAATAGAGCGTGTAGATGGACAGATGGTGTAAAAATGATTTTGTATACTTGTGGGAAGGTGGGACCCATATGAATACTTATGAAAGTCTCTATAATATTTGCCTTGACCTTGTAAGATCAATAATGATGAGGGCATATTCAGGCAGAACAAATTTCCAGCTACCATATACCCCAGGATTGCCAGCAAGTAAAAGAGTTTAGTCCTCTTATCAGGCTCTGGATGGGAAACCATAGGCCACAGAAAAATGGATCATTCCTGCCACTGAAGCCCAGCTGAGATATCCAGGAGAAGAAGCACCTTTCCAACACAGTGGTTGCTATGGATACAGCTTCTCCACCCTCAGGCTAACATCTCTTCCTCTTCTGCATCTAAAAAGATCTGGGGATACACATCCCAGAAACTTTTCGAGAGGGGTCTGACAGGTTACAGATGTTACAGAAACCACCTACCATGCCATGCCCCCTTCTTCCCTAAAGAGGAAAAAATGTGTGCGTTCGTTTTTCAAAAAGATTGGGGAGCACAATGAAAATATTCTTCAGATGAAAATATGCAATGAAAAGAATCATAATATTGATGGAAGCATGAAGAATGTGTGAATAAAAGGTGGACTTCACCAGTATCTTTCCAAAAGCCTCCTGAAAGCCAGGGTGTGATCCAGCTGTTTCTCACCATAAAATCTGTTCTTTTACAACTATGCTCTGGCCTCAGTGCATACATCACATGTAGAAAGTTGTAGTCTGGACTTTTACCTAAAATCAGTAGCAATATTCAACTTGGGATTAAAAAACCCTTGAGAAATTGTCATATAATTTCCTTGAAAAATCTTGGCAGAGAACAGTGTGGACATTTGGGAGTCAGCATCACCACACACAAGGGAAGATAAATTTACAGGTTGCATCAGTAATTCTTGTTCTCAACAGTAACCAATTAGCTGCCCCTAAGACACCAGCCATGACTTTACTTTCTGCTGTTTCGTCAGCATCTAATAAGGTTTGGGGACCTATACTCTCTGCTCACTGGTTGGGTCAATCCTGCTTGGTGATCAGTCTTGTGGTAAAAATATCACAGAACCTCAGACTTGCACATCAGCATCTCTTCATTGTTGATGCAGTAAAACAAGGATGCTTCTCCACATGGAAAGGTGAGCATATGATGGAACAGGTGCGCCCATGACGTGGAACACTGCTGCAGAAGGATCCTTGTCTCCACAGCAACCAGGGCTAAACCCATAAAAAGCTGTCTGCTCCCATTAACTGACAGCAATATTGCATGTTAGGTGGGCTTCTACCAGTGGGGAAGGCAGAACCAGATATTTCATTCATGAGAATGCTAAGTAGTCTGGGAGTCCAGCACTAGCCCAGTATTTGGGGCAGTGAAATGTGGTTGTTTTGGTCCCTCTGCTCCTTACTGGGGTTTCAGTGGTCTGGGGTGCCATATAGCCTTGTTTTTCTATGGAAACAGGGCATTATCAGCCAGAACACTGGCAGTATGGGATGCATATTCACCTCACTCCAGGACAACAGGGCTGTGACAAATGAATTTCCTTCTCCTCTCCTTTCCCCTCAGCCCAAAATGGGTTCTTGATTTCTTTGAAGACAACAGCTGCAAAGGAAGGAAGCCCTGCCTCCCATATGGTGACTCTTCTATGTATGCCTGGCCTCAGGGACCCTGGTGACTTGGTGGACTTACTGGCGTCAACAGGAACAGGAGAGGCTCCTTCAGGTTGTGCCACTCAGGGGTTAGCAGTTCAGTTCCATGAGCAGCCCTTCAAAATTCCAGGCCCACGGTGCATTAGTGAGAGTGACACATTCCACACTGCTGACCTTTAGCTTAGAATTGAGATGCTGGAGCCAAAAACCATTGTGAGAGAAGTTACTGATTGAGAGGACTGAAGAGAGAAGAATGTTCACTGACCTTTGATCTAAGAGTGAGTATGTGAGTGTTAGGTGCCCAGCATATCCTCATAAGTGGGTTAATCCCATGAACTACTATCACACCCACTTCTGTCACAGGCCAGCATGAACCATGGGAAGGTAGGTGGTAAATCCTAGATTTACGACTTACCTCATGTTGTTGAGCAACCCCCAATGTCTGTGGTCTCCAGTCTTTTCTATAAAATGCTTGTGTTAAAGTAGAGCCTTTCTAAGCCCCATGTCATTCCACAGGTCTGTAACACATAAGTGATATTATCTAAGGATGGAACTAAGTAAGATAAATAAAGCTAATCTTTCACTTAAGGTTGAGAGGTCATCAAGAATAGATTTGTTCCTGTTTTAAAATATTTTGTCACTGCATTTGGAAATAGCAATTACTTCAAATTCGGGCATTCTGGCTAAAGTCCCAGCTATGTGACTTAAGCTCTCTAGAACTCTGTAAGCCTTAGTTTCTGCTCTTAAAAGAAGGGGATCGTGGTTAATATGGTAATAGAAATACTGAATTTCTGTGATGAACGTAGAAAAAGCATAAGTTCTCAACAGACGATGATGGACCATAGAATGTGTTGCATATTTTAAAAGGGATAGTCAAAGGGAATATTACTAACGTTATTGTTATGTTTACTGACAAATTAATGTTAT
This sequence comes from Phoca vitulina, assembly GCF_004348235.1. Lineage (NCBI taxonomy): Eukaryota > Metazoa > Chordata > Mammalia > Carnivora > Phocidae > Phoca > Phoca vitulina. The sequence goes on from NW_022591142.1 coordinate 6,909, forward strand.
AAAAACAATAAAATGTTGTATAACTAAAAAAATGTCAATAACTCTGCATAATTAAACTCTATTTAAGCATAATACTAATGATCATAATATTACACTTAGAATTTGAGGAACACATAAGAAACATTGGCATCATATGCCAAGTGAGTTACATGATTTATCTTAATTAAGTCTCATAAGAACATGAACAGGTAGATCCTATCATCTTCATTTTATAGAGGGTGAAAGTGAAGTTCACAGAAGTTAACTACCTTACCAAATATTACTGATCTCTCAGAAGTTAGATATCAGTATTGATGTGTATTGAACTCTGGGCCTTCTGATTCAAGAACCAACTGACTAAACCACTTTACTATCTGCCTCTCCACCTTCTCTGATAGTCAAATAACTTAATCATGTTCCTCTAAAACCTTTGTGTTTCCTGATGTCTTCATTGTAGGTTAAGTACCCCAGTGACACTGCCGTGGAAAGACATGCCCATGGAAATGGGGAATGTTACAACTGTCCAAGAATTCACTTTGGAGGGGTTTCCTGCCATCCAGCACCTGGGAAAGGTCCTCTTCCTGGTGCACCTGCTGGCTTACCTGGCATCCATTGCAGGCAATGCCGTCATAGTCACCATCACCTGTGCTGACTCCCGGCTCCACACACCTATGTACTTTTTCCTCAGCACTTTCTCCTTCTTTGAGTGTTGCTTTACAAGTGCTGTTATTCCTAAGTTGCTGGTCATCCTTCTTTTAGGCAAGCAAACTATTTCCTTTCCTGCCTGTTTCATACAAGCCTTTGTCTTTGTATTTCTGGGAGCAGCAGGTTTCCTCCTCATAGCAGTGATGTCTCTGGATCGGTATGTGGCCATTTGCAAGCCTCTGCATTACCCGACCATCATGAACCTGAAGACTTGCTTCCTCCTGGTCACTGCCTGCTTCACATTGCCCTTCCCTCTCATCACTGGTCCACTAGTAAAGATTTCCCAGTTATCCTTCTGTGGTCCCCATGTCATCCCCCACTTCTTCTGTGACCTTGGCCCCCTGATTCATCTCTCCTGTTCTGACACCAGGTCTGTTGAAATG
>NW_022591143.1:0-7964 GCF_004348235.1 Phoca vitulina
GTTGCAGATTGGATAAAAAGACAGGACCCATCCATATGCTGCCTACAGGAGACTCATTTTGAACCTAAAGATACATCCAGACTGAAAGTGAAGGGATGGAGATCCATCTTCCATGCCAGCGGACCTCAAAAGAAAGCTGGGGTAGCAATTCTTATATCAGACAAATTAGATTCTAACTAAAGTCTGTAGTTAGAGACACAGAAGGACACTATATCATTCTTTTTTATTTTTAATTTTATTATGTTATGTTAGTCACCATAGAATACATCATTAGTTTTTGATGTGGTGATCCACTATCCATTGTTTTCGTGTAACACCCAGCGCTCCATGCAGTATGTGCCCTCCTTAATACCCATCACCAGGCTAACCAATACCCCCTCCTCCCTCCCCTCTAAAACCCTGTTTGTTTCTCAGAGTCCATAGTCTCTCATGGTTCATCTCTCCCTCCGATTCCCCCTCCTTCATTTTTCCCTTCCTTGTCCTAATGTCCTCTATGCTATTCCTTATGTTCCACAAATAAGTGAAACCATATGATAACTGACTTTCTCTACTTGACTTATTTCGCTTAGCATAATCTCCTCCAGTCCCATCCATTGTGATGTAAAAGTTGGGAATTCATCCTTTCTGATGGCTGAGTAATATTCCATTGTATATATGGACCACATCTTCTTTATCCATTCATCTGTTGAAGGGCATCTCGGCTCTTTCCACAGTTTGGCTATTGCAGACATTGCTGCTATGAACATTAGGGTGCATATGGCCCTTCTATTCACTACATCTGTGTCTTTGGGGTAAATACCCAGGAGTGCAATTGCTGGGTCATAGGGTAGCTCTATTTTTAAATTTTTGAGGAAGCTCCACACTGTTTCCAAAGTGGCTGTACCAACTTGCATTCCCACCAACGGTGTAAGAGGGTTCCCCTTGCTCTGCAACCTCTCCAACATTTGTTGTTTCTTTCCCTGTCCATTTTTGCCATTCTAACTGGTGTAAGGTGGTATCTCAATGTGGTTTTGATTTGAATTTCCCTAATGGCTAATGATGATGAATATTTTTTCCTGTGTCTGTTAGCCATTTGTATGTCTTCTTCAGAAAAGTGTCTTTTCATATCTTCTGCCCATTTTTTTGACTTGATTATTTGTTTTTGGGGTGTTGAGTTTGAGAAGTTCTCTCTAGATCTTGGATACCATCCCTTTATCTGTAGTGTCATTTGCAAATATCTTCTCCCATTCTGTGGGTTGCCTCTTTGTTTTGTTGACTGTTTCCTTTGCTGTGCAGAAGCTTTTTATCTTGATGAAGTCCCCAAAGTTCATTTTTGCTTTTGTTTCACTAGCTTTTGGAGATGTATCTTGAAAGAAGTTGCTGTGGGCGATGTCAAAGAGGTTGCTGCCTATGTTCTCCTCTAGGATTTTGAGGGATTCCTGTCTCACATTGAGGTCTTTCATCCATTTTGAGTTTATCTTTGTGAATGGTGTTAGAGAATGGTCGAGTTTCATTCTTCTGCATGTGGCTGTCCAATTTTCCCAGCACCATTTATTGAAGAGACTGTCTTTTTTCCATTGCATCTTTTTTCCTGCTTTGTCAAAGATTATTTGACCATAGAGTTGAGGGTCCATATCTGGGCTGTCTATTCTCTTCCATTGGTCTATATGTCTGTTTTTGTGCCAGTACCATGCTGCCTTGGTGATCACAGCTTTGGAATATAGCTTGAAATCGGGCAACGTGATGCCTCCAGCTTTGTTTTTCCTTTTCAACATTTGCTTGGCGATTCGGGGTCTTTTCTGATTCCATACAAATTTTAGGATTGTTTGTTCCAGCACTTTGAAAAACGTCATTGGAATTTGGATTGGGATGGCACTGAAGGTATAGATTGCTCTGGGTAGCATAGACATTTTAACAATGTTTATTCTTCTGATCCATGAGCATGGAATATTTTTCCATCTTTTTGTGTCTTCTTCAATTTCTTTCATGAGTGTTCTGTAGTTCCTAGAGTATAGATCCTTTACCTCTTTGGTTAGGTTTATTCTGAGATATCTTATGGTTTTTGGTGCTATTGTAAATGTAATCATTTCTCTAATTTCTCTTTCTACAGTTGCGTTGTTAGTGTATAAGAAAGCAACTGATTTCTGTGCATTGATTTTGTATCCTGCCACATTACTGAATTGCTGTATGAGTTCTAGTAATTTGGGGGTGGAGTCTTTTGGTTTTCCGCATAAAGTATCATGTCATCTGCAAAAAGAGAGAGTTTGACTTCTTCTTTGCCAATTTGAATACCTGTTATTTCTTTTTCTTGTCTGATTGCTGTTGCTAGGACTTCTAGTACTATGTTGAACAATAGTGGTGAGAGTGGGCATCCTTGCCATGTTCCTGATCTTAAGGGAAAGGCTCTCAGCTTTTCCCCATTGAGGATGATATTCGCTGTGGGTTTTTCATAGATGGATTTTATGAACTTGAGGAATGTTCCCTCTATCCCTATACTCTGAAGAGTTTTAATCAGGAAAGGATGTTGCATTTTGTCGAATGCTTTTTCTGCATCAATTGAGAAGACCATATGATTCTTCTCCCTCCTCTTATAAATATGTTCTATCACATTGATTGATTTGCGAATGTTGAACCACGCTTGCATCCCGGGGATAAATCCCACTTGACCGTGGTGGATGATCCTTTTAATGTATTGTTGGATCCTATTCGCTAGGATTTTGTTGAGGATTTCCGAATCCATATTCACCAGGGATACCAGTCTGAAATTCTCCTTTTTGATGGGGTCTTTGCCTGGTTTGGGGATTAAGGTAATGCTGGCCTCATAGAATGAGTTTGGAAGTTTTCCTTCTGTTTCTGTTTTTTGAAACAGCTTCAGCAGAATAGGTATTAGTTCTTCTTTGAATGCTTGGTAGAATTCCCCAGGGAATCCATCAGTCCCTGGACTCTTGTTTTTTGAGAGGTTTTTGATCACTTCTTCAATCTTGTTACTGGTTGTTGGCCTATTCAGGTTGTCAATTTCTTCCTGTTTCAGTCTTGGCAGCTTATAGGTTTCCAGGAAGGCCTCCATTTCATCCAGATTGCTCAGTTTATTGGCATATAGTTGTTGATAATGATTTCTAATAATTGTTTCTATCTCCTTGGTGTTAGTCGTGATCTCTCCCCTTTCATTCATAATTTTATTAATTTGGGTCCTTTCTCTTTTCTTTTGGATAAGTCTGGCCAGTGGTTTATCGATCTTATTAATTCTTTCAAAGAACCAACTTCTAGTTTCGTTGATCTGATCTACTGTGTTTCTGGTTTCTAATTCATTGATCTCTGCTCTAATTTTACTTATTTCTCTTCTAGTGCGTGGCTTAGGCATCGTTTTTTGCTTTTTCTCTAGTTCTTTAAGGTGTAGAGTTAGTTGGTGAATTCGGGATTTTTCTATTTTTTGAGTGAGGCCTGGATGGCTATGTATTTCCCCCTTAGGACCACCTTTGCTGTATCCCATAGGTTTTGGACCGATGTGTTTTCGTTCTCATTGATTTCCATGAATTGTTTAAGTTCTTCTTTGATTTCCTGGTTGACCCAAACATTCTTGAGCAGAGTGGTCTTTAGCTTCCAAGTGTTTGAATTTCTGCCAGATTTTGTCTTGTGATTGAGTTCCAGTTTTAAAGCATTGTGGTCTGAGAATATGCAGTGAATAACCTCAGTCTTTTGGTATCGGTTGAGACCTGATTTGTGACCCAGTATGTGGTCTATTCTGGAGAAAGTTCCATGCATGCTCGAGAAGAATGAGTATTCTGTTGTTTAGGGTGGAATATTCTGTAACTATCTCTGAGGTCCATCTGTTCCAATGTATCATTCAAAGCTCTTGTTTCCTTGTTGATTTTCTGCTTAGATGATCTGTCCATTGCTGAGAGTGGAGTATTGAGGTCTCCTACAATTAACGTATTGTTATCAATACGACTCTTTATTTTGGTTAACAGTTGGTTTATGTACATGGCTGCTCCCATGTTGGGGGCATAGATATTGACAATTGTTAGATCTTCTTGTTGGATAGACCCTTTAAGAATGATATAGTGTTGGAGGAAGGAAAGATGGCAGAGGAATAGGGGACCCTATTTCAACTGGTCCCCAGAATTGAGCTGTATATCAACCAGACCACTCTGAGCACCCACGAACCAGCCTGAGATGTTAGAAGATCTGGATCTCTACAAGCAGAATATCGCAGGCAGTTGGTTTTGAGGTACAAAGAGGGGAGCCCTGATTCTGCGGGCAGATATCAGAGGATAAATGGCAGTGGGAGGGTGCCTGGCCGTGGGGATCGTACACCACCAGTGAGCGACAGTCTCACGCCCTGGGGATGGGGCACAGACTCGCAGACCAGTAGCGGCGGGGAAAGGACCTTAGGGCAGCCCCACGGCGGAAACCCGGAGAGGCGGGGTCGCACGGGCGAACTGGGAGTGGCTGGTGGTTTTAGAAGCACAAAGGGCAGAGACATGCCCCGACCTGGAGGCAGGACTGGGGGCACTGGGGAGGGATTCACAACCCCGGACGCTGCAGTTAATAGCAGCACGGACAGAAACAGAGACAGTGTGCCCTGGAGAGCTCACTGAAGAACAGACTGCGGTCTCCCTGCTCTGAGGCAGAGTGTTGAAAATGGTCTCTTCTGCTCTGACTCACGGAAGAGATGCGGAAACCACCAGGGAAAGCCACCAGAGAACAAAAGCCCCCAAAACTGATTCCCACTGAGCCCATCCCCCACCACGGGGGAGCAGGGCAACTCCGCCCAAACAGGGTTGCCTGAGTAACAGTGTAGCAGGCCCCTCCCCTAGAAGACAGGCAGGGAAAACAAGAGGCCAGCAACCCTAAGATCCCAAGAAAACAGGTGCATCTTGCTTGGGTTCTGATCAATAATTTGGACTCTATACATTCCCTCAAACACCCATCAACAGAATGACTAGGAGGAGGAATGCCCAAAATAGAAGACTCAGAGATTATGACTTATGCTGCAGATTTTCAAATGGATACAGATATAACCAAGATGTTGGAGATGGAATTCAGGCTAGCAATTGTGAAGAAAATGACTAGAATCGACAAATCAATTAATGGCAACATAGAGTCTCTAAGGGCAGAAATGAAAGGTGAATTGGCAGAACTTAAAATGCTATCAATGAGATCCAATCCAATCTAGATAATCTAACAGCTAGGGTAAGGGAGGCAGAAGAAGGAATAAGCGACCTGGAAGACAATATAATAGATAAAAAGGGAAAAGAGGAGGCCAGGGAAAAACAACTCAGAATCCATGAAAATAGAATCAGAGAAATAAGTGACACCAAGAAGCATTCCAATGTCAGAATAATTGGAATCCCGGAGGGAGTGGAGGGAGAGAGACGACTAGAAGATGTATTTGAGCAAATTGTAGCTGAGAACTTCCCTAATCTGGGGAATGAAACAAACATTCGCGTCCTAGAGGCAGAGAGGACCCTTCCCAAGATCAAGGAAAACAGGCCAACACCCCGGCATGTAATAGCAAAACTCACAAATCTTAGAACCAAGGAAACCATCTTAAGGGCAGTTAGGGGGAAGAGATTCCTTACGTACAGAGGGAGGAACATCAGAATAACATTAGACCTATCCACAGAGACCTGGCAAGCCAGAAAGGCCTGGCAAGATATATTCAGGGTACTGAATGAGAAGAACATGCAGCCAAGAATACTTTATCTGGCAAGGCTTTCATTTAAAATGGATGGAGAGATGCAGAGCTTCCACGACCGGCAGAAACTGAAAGAATATGTGACCACTAAGCCGGCCCTGCAAGAAATATTAAGGGGGGTTCTAAAAAAGGATAAAGACCCTAAGAGTGATATACAACAGAAATTTACAGGGACAATCTATAAAAACAACATCTTCACAGGCAACATGGTGACAATTAATTCATATCTTTCAATAATCACTCTCAACGTGAATGGCCTAAATGCTCCCATAAAACGGCACAGGGTTGCAGATTGGATAAAAAGACAGGACCCATCCATATGCTGCCTACAGGAGACTCATTTTGAACCTAAAGATACATCCAGACTGAAAGTGAAGGGATGGAGATCCATCTTCCATGCCAGCGGACCTCAAAAGAAAGCTGGGGTAGCAATTCTTATATCAGACAAATTAGATTCTAACTAAAGTCTGTAGTTAGAGACACAGAAGGACACTATATCATTCTTTTTTATTTTTAATTTTATTATGTTATGTTAGTCACCATAGAATACATCATTAGTTTTTGATGTGGTGATCCACTATCCATTGTTTTCGTGTAACACCCAGCGCTCCATGCAGTATGTGCCCTCCTTAATACCCATCACCAGGCTAACCAATACCCCCTCCTCCCTCCCCTCTAAAACCCTGTTTGTTTCTCAGAGTCCATAGTCTCTCATGGTTCATCTCTCCCTCCGATTCCCCCTCCTTCATTTTTCCCTTCCTTGTCCTAATGTCCTCTATGCTATTCCTTATGTTCCACAAATAAGTGAAACCATATGATAACTGACTTTCTCTACTTGACTTATTTCGCTTAGCATAATCTCCTCCAGTCCCATCCATTGTGATGTAAAAGTTGGGAATTCATCCTTTCTGATGGCTGAGTAATATTCCATTGTATATATGGACCACATCTTCTTTATCCATTCATCTGTTGAAGGGCATCTCGGCTCTTTCCACAGTTTGGCTATTGCAGACATTGCTGCTATGAACATTAGGGTGCATATGGCCCTTCTATTCACTACATCTGTGTCTTTGGGGTAAATACCCAGGAGTGCAATTGCTGGGTCATAGGGTAGCTCTATTTTTAAATTTTTGAGGAAGCTCCACACTGTTTCCAAAGTGGCTGTACCAACTTGCATTCCCACCAACGGTGTAAGAGGGTTCCCCTTGCTCTGCAACCTCTCCAACATTTGTTGTTTCTTTCCCTGTCCATTTTTGCCATTCTAACTGGTGTAAGGTGGTATCTCAATGTGGTTTTGATTTGAATTTCCCTAATGGCTAATGATGATGAATATTTTTTCCTGTGTCTGTTAGCCATTTGTATGTCTTCTTCAGAAAAGTGTCTTTTCATATCTTCTGCCCATTTTTTTGACTTGATTATTTGTTTTTGGGGTGTTGAGTTTGAGAAGTTCTCTCTAGATCTTGGATACCATCCCTTTATCTGTAGTGTCATTTGCAAATATCTTCTCCCATTCTGTGGGTTGCCTCTTTGTTTTGTTGACTGTTTCCTTTGCTGTGCAGAAGCTTTTTATCTTGATGAAGTCCCCAAAGTTCATTTTTGCTTTTGTTTCACTAGCTTTTGGAGATGTATCTTGAAAGAAGTTGCTGTGGGCGATGTCAAAGAGGTTGCTGCCTATGTTCTCCTCTAGGATTTTGAGGGATTCCTGTCTCACATTGAGGTCTTTCATCCATTTTGAGTTTATCTTTGTGAATGGTGTTAGAGAATGGTCGAGTTTCATTCTTCTGCATGTGGCTGTCCAATTTTCCCAGCACCATTTATTGAAGAGACTGTCTTTTTTCCATTGCATCTTTTTTCCTGCTTTGTCAAAGATTATTTGACCATAGAGTTGAGGGTCCATATCTGGGCTGTCTATTCTCTTCCATTGGTCTATATGTCTGTTTTTGTGCCAGTACCATGCTGCCTTGGTGATCACAGCTTTGGAATATAGCTTGAAATCGGGCAACGTGATGCCTCCAGCTTTGTTTTTCCTTTTCAACATTTGCTTGGCGATTCGGGGTCTTTTCTGATTCCATACAAATTTTAGGATTGTTTGTTCCAGCACTTTGAAAAACGTCATTGGAATTTGGATTGGGATGGCACTGAAGGTATAGATTGCTCTGGGTAGCATAGACATTTTAACAATGTTTATTCTTCTGATCCATGAGCATGGAATATTTTTCCATCTTTTTGTGTCTTCTTCAATTTCTTTCATGAGTGTTCTGTAGTTCCTAGAGTATAGATCCTTTAC
>NW_022591144.1:0-7936 GCF_004348235.1 Phoca vitulina
CCTCAGAATAGGCTCAGAAAGCTGCCAGAAAACAAAAGCTCAAAAAACTAGTTTGCACGGAGCCCAGCACCATAGCAAATCTCAGAACCAAGAAAGCTTCCAGAGAGCAGCTAGGGGGAAGTGATTTCTTAAGTACAGAGGGAGGAACATCAGAATAACATCAGATCTGTCCACAGAGACCTAGCAAGCCAGAAAGGGCTGGTAAGACATATACAGGGTACTAATTGAGAAGAACATGCAGCCAAAAATACTTTATCCAGCAAGGCTGTCATTTAGAATGGATGGAGAGATGCAGAGCTTCCAAGACTGGCAGAAAATGAAAGAATATGTGACCACTAAGCCAGCCATGCAAGAAATATTAAGAGGGGTTCTATAAAAGGAGAAAGACCCCAAGAGTGATAAAGAACAGAAATTTACAGGGACAAGCTATAAAAACAAGGTCTTCACAGGCAACATGATGACAATAAATTCATATCTTTCAATAATCCCTCTCAACTTGAATGGCCTAAATGGTCCCATAAAAATGCCACAGGGTTGCAGATTAGATAAAAAGACAGGACCCATCCATATGCTGTCTACAAGAGACTCATTCTGAACCTAAAGATACATCCAGACTGAAAGTGAAGCCAGCAGACCTCACAAGAAAGCTGGGGTAGCAATTCTTATATCAGACAAATTAGAATTTAAACCAAAGACTGTATTAAGAGATCCAGAGGGACACTGTATCGTTCTTAAAGGGTCTATCCAACAAGAAGATCTAACAATTGTAAATATCTATGCCCCCAACATGAGAGCAGCCAACTACATAAGCCAACTGTTAACCAAAATAATCATATCAACAATAATACATAAATAGTAGGAGATTTTAACACTCCACTCTCAGAATTGGACAGATCATCTAAACAGAATATCAACAAAGAAACAAGACCTTTGAATGACACACTGGACTGGATGGACTTCATAGATATATACAGAACATTCCACCGTAACACAACAGAATACTCATTCTTCTCGAACACACACAGAACTTTCTCCAGAATAGACCACATACTGGATCATAAATCAGGTCTCAGCCAATACAATAAAGATTGAGATTATTCCCTGCATATTCTCAAACCACAATGCTGTGAAACTGGAACTCAACCATAAGAAAAAAAAATGGAAGGAATTCAAACACTTGAAAGTAAAAGAGCATCTGGCTAATGAATGATTGGGTCAACAAGAACTTAAACTTAAGAACTAAAACAATTCATGCAAAGTATAGAGAATGAAAAGATTTCAGTCCAAAACATATGGGATACTGCAGAGGTGGTCCTAAGAGGAAAATACATACCCATCCAAGCCTTTTTTGTTTTATGTTATGTATCCAAACCTATCTCAGAAAATTAGAAAAATCCCAAATGTACAAGCTAAACTTACACCCAAAAGACCTGGAGAAGGAATGGAAAATAAAATCTAACCAAGTAAGAGAAGAGAAATAGGTCATTCCTAGAGGGGGGAAAAGATGGCAAAGAAGTAGGGGACCCTATTCCAACCTGTCCCCAGAATTGATCTGGATATCTACCAGACCACTCTGAACACCCACGAAATCAGCCTGAGATGTAAAAAGATAGATCTGGATCTCTACAGACAGAATATCCCAGGCGGTTGGTCTCGAGGTACAAAGCGAGGAGCTGTGATTCCGCAGGCAGATACTGGAGGATAAACAGCAACAGGAGGGAGCCAAGCCATCGGGATCCTACACACCTGGTGAGTGATAACCTCCAGCGCTGGGGACGGGCACAGACTCCGCAGATGGGTAGCGGTGGGGAAAGGATTTTATGACAGCACCCCCAGATGGAAACCCAGAGTGGCGGGGCCATGTGTGTGAACTAGGGGTGGCCGGCGGTTTTAGAAACACAAAGGGCAGAGACTTGCCCCAACCTCGAAGCGAGGACCAGGAGCGCAGCTGAAGGGTGCACAACCCAGGACACTGCAGTTTATAGCAGCACAGACAGAAACGGAAATAGTATGGCCTGGAGAGCTCGCTGAAGCACAGACTGCGATCTCTCTGCTCTGAGGCAGAGGGTTGGAAACGGTCTCTTCTGCTCTGACTCTTGGAAGAGATGCAGAAAGCTGCCAGAGAAAGCAGCCAGAGAACAAAAGCCCCCCAAAACAGGTTGTCACTGAGCCCATCCCCGCCACAGGGGGCAGGGCAACTGCCCAAACAGGGTTGCCTGAGTAACAGCATGGCAGGCCCCTCCCCCAGAAGACAAGCTGGGAAAACAAGAGGCCAGCAACCCTAAGGTCCCTAGAAAACAGGTGCCTCTTGCTTGGGTTCTGGTCAATAATTTGGACTCTGTACAATCCCTCAACCACCCCTCAACAGAATGACTAGGAGGAGGAACCCCCAAATTGGAAAGACTGAGAGATTATGACTTATGCTACAGATTTAAAAATGGATTCAGATATATCCAAGATGTCAGAGATGGAATTCAGGTTAGCAATTGTGAAGACAATAACTAGAATGGAGAAACCAATTAATGGCAACATAGAGTCTCTAAGGCAGAAATGAAAGCTGAATTGGCACAACTTAAAAATGCTATCCATGAGATCCAATCTAATCTAGATAATCTAACAGCTAGGGTAAGTGAGGCAGAATAACAAATCAGTGACCTGGAAGACAATTTAATAGATAAAAAGGGAAAAGAGGAGGCCAGGGAAAAACAACTCAGAATCCATGAAAATAGAATCAGAGAAATAAGTGACACCATGAAGCGCTCCAATGTCAGAATTATTGGAATCCTGGAGGGAGAGGAGAGAGAGAGAGGACTAGAAAATATATTTGAGCAAATCATAGCTGAGAACTTCCCTAATCTGGGGAATGAAACAAACATTCGTGTCCTAGAGGCAGAGAGGACCCCTCCCAAGATCAAGGAAAATAGGCCAACATCCTGACATGTAATAATTAAACTCGCAAATCTTAGAACCAAGGAAACCATTTTACAGGCAGTTAGGGCGAAGAGATTCCTTACGTACAGAGGGAGGAACATCAGAATAACGTCAGACCTATCCACAGAGACCTGGCAAGCCAGAAAGGGCTGGCAAACATATTCAGGGTGCTAAACAAGAAGAACATGCAGCCAAGAATACTTTATCTGGCAAAGCTGTCATTTAGAATGGATGGAGAGATGCAGAACTTCCAAGACTGGCAGAAAATGAAAGAATATGTGACCACTAAACTGGCCTTGCCAGAAATATTAAGGGGGGTTCTATAAAAGGAGAAAGACCCCAAGAGTGATAATAAACAGAAATTTACAGGGACAAGCTATAAAAACAAGGTCTTCACAGGCAACATGATGACAATAAATTCATATCATTCAATAATCACTCTCAACTTGAATGGCCTAAATGGTCCCATAAAATGCCACAGGGTTGCAGATTAGATAAAAAGACAGGACCCATCCATATGCTGTCTACAAGAGACTCATTCTGAACCTAAAGATACATCCAGACTGAAAGTGAAGGGATGGAGATCCATCTTCCATGCCAGCAGACCTCAAAAGAAAGCTGGGGTAGCAATGCTTATATCAGACAAATTACATTTTTAAACTAAAGACTGTAGTTAGAGACAAAGAAGGACACTATATCATTCTTAAAGGGTCTATCCAACAAGAAAATCTAACAATTGTAAATATCTATGCCCCCAACATGGGAGCAGCAAACTATATAAATCAAATATTAACCAAAATAAAGTCATATTGATAATGATACATTAATTGTAGGAGACCTCAATACTCCACTCTCAGCAATAGACAGATCATCTAAGCAGAAAATCAACAAAGAAACAAGAGCTTTGAATGACACACTGGACCAGATGGACCTCAAAGATATGTACAGACCATTCCAGCCTAAAACAACAGAATACTCATTCTTCTCGAGCACACATGGAACTTTCTCCAGAATAGACCACATACCAGGTCACAAATCAGGTCTCAACCGATACCAAAAGATTGAGATTATTCCCTGCATAATCTCAGACCGCAGTGCTTTGAAACTGGAACACAATCCCAAGAAAAAATTTGGAAGAAATTCAAACACTTGGAAGCTAAAGACCACTCTGGTCAAGAATGTTTGCGTCAACCAGGAAATCAAAGAAGAACTTAAACAATTCATGGAAACCAATGAGAATGAAAACACATTGGTCCAAAACCTATGGGATACTGCAAAGGCAGTCCTAAGGAGGAAATACATAGCCATCCAAGCCTCATTCAAAAAAATAGAAAAATCCCGAATTCACCAACTAACTCTACACCTTAAAGAACTAGAAAAAAAGCAACAAATGATGCCTAAGCCATGCATTAGAAGAAAAATAATTAAGATTAGAGCAGAGATCAATGAATTAGAAACCAGAAACACAGTAGATCAGGTCAACAAAACTAGAAGCTGGTTCTTTGAAAGAATTAAGAAGATCGATAAACCACTGGCCAGATTTATCCAAAAGAAAAGAGAAAGGACCCAAATTAATAAAATTATAAATGAAAGGGGAGAGATCATGACTAACACCAAGGAAATAGAAACCATTATTAGAAATTATTATCAACAGCTATATGCCAATAAACTGAGCAACGTGGAAGAAATGGATGCCTTCCTGGAAACTATAAATGCCCAAGACTGAAACAGGAAGAAATTGACAACCTGAATAGGCCAATAACCAGTAACAAGAATCAAGGAGTGATCAAAAACCCTCCAAAAAACAAGAGTTCGGGACCTTATGGATTCCCTGGGGAATTCTACCAAACATTTAAAGAAGACAATGAATCGTGGATCACCACATCAAAAACTAATGATGTATTGTATGGTGACTAACATAACATAATAAAATTAAATTAGAAAAAAAGAAAGTATAAAAGAAAAAAATAACATTTAAAGAAGAAATTATACCTATTATCCTGAAGCTGTTTCAAAAAATAGAAACAGAAGGAAAGCTTCCAGACTCATTCTATGAGGCCAACATTACCTTGATCTCCAAACCAGGCAAAGACCCCATCAAAAAGGAGAATTTCAAACCCATATCCCTGATGAATATGGATTCCAAAATTCTCAACAAAATCCTAGCTAATAGGATCCAACAATACATTAAAAAGATCATCCACCATGACCAAGTGGGATTTATCCCCGGAATGCAAGGGTGGCTCAACATTTGCAAATCAATCAGTGTGATAGAACACATTAATAAGAGAAGAAGAACCATATGGTCCTCGCAATTGATGCAGAAAAAGCATTTGGCAAAACACAACATCCTTTCTTGATTAAAACTCTTCAGAGTATAGGGAACATTCTTGAAGTTCATAAAATCTATCTATGAAAAACCCACAGTGAGTATCATCCTCAATGGGGAAAAGCTGAGAACCTTTCCCTTAAGATCAGGAACACGTCAAGGATGCCCACTCTCACCACTATTGTTCAAAATAGAACTAGAGGTCCTGGCAACAACAATCAGACAACAAAAAAAATAAAAGGTATTCAAATTGGCAAAGAAGAAGTCAAACTCTCTCTCTTCACAGATGACATGATACTTTATGTGGAAAATCCAAAAGACTCCACCCCCAAATTACTAGAACTCATCCAGCAATTCAGTAATGTGGCAGGACATAAAATCAATGCACAGAAATCAATTGCTTCCTTATACACTAACAACACAACTGTAGAAAGAGAAATTAGAGAAACGATTCCATTTACAATAGCACCAAAAACCATAAGATACCTCAGAATAAACCTAACCAAAGAGGTAAAGGATCTATACTCTAGGAATTACAGAACACTCATGAAAGAAATTGAAGAAGACAAAAAAGATGGAAAAATATTCCATGCTCATGGATTGGAAGAATAAACATTGTTAAAATGTCTATGCTACCCAGAGCAATCTATACCTTCAACGTCATCCCGATCAACATTCCAATGACATTTTTCAAAGTACAAGAATGCATCAAAATCCTACAGGAGAACATAGGCAGCAACCTCTTCAACATCTTCCACAACAACTTCTTTCAAGATACGTCTCCAAAGGAAAGTGAAACAAAAGCAAAAATGAACTTTTGGGACTTCATCAAGATAAAAAGCTTCTTCACAGCAAAGGAAACAGTCAACAAAACTAAAAGGCAACACATGGAATGGGAGATGTTTGCAAATGACATTACACATAAAGGCTTGATATCCAACATCTATAAAGAAGTTCTCAAACTCAACACTCAAAAAACAAATAAACCAGTCAAAAGTGGGCAGAAGCCATGAACAGACACTTCTCCAAAGAAGACAAAGAAATGGCTAACAGACACATGAAAAAATGCTCAACATTACTAGCAAATCAAAACCACATTGAGATACCACCTTACACCAGTTAGAATGGCAAAAATTGACAAGACAGGGAACAACAAACGTTGGCGAGGATGTGGAGAAAGGGGAACACTCTTACACTCTTGGTGGGAATGCAAGCTGTTTCAACCACTTTGGGAAACAGTATGGAGGTTCCTCAAGATGTTAAAAATAGAGCTACCCTATGACCCAGCAATTGCACTCTTAGGTATTTACCCCAAAGATACAGATGTGGTGAAAAGAAGGGGCACATGCACCCCAATGTTCATAGCAACATTTCCACAATACCCAAACTGTAGACATTGCCGAGATGCCCTTCAACAGATGAATGGGTAAAGAAGATCTGGTCCATATATACAATGGAATATTACTCAGCCATCAGAAAGGATGAATATCTACCTTTTCCATCGACACAGATGGAACTGGAGGGGATTATGCTAAGTGAAATATGTCAAGCAGAGAAAGACAATTATCATATAGTTTCACTCATATGTGGAACATAAGCAATAGCATGGAGGACATTAGGAGAAGGACGGGAAATCTGAAGAGAAAGAAATCAGAGTGGGAATCGAACCATGAGAGACTCTGGACCCTGGGAAACAAACTGAGGGTTTCAGAGGGGAGGGAGTGGGGAGGAGGGTAACAGGGTGGTAGGTATTAAGGAGGGCAGATTCTGTGATGAACACTGGGTGTTATATGCGACTAATGAATCATTGAACACTACATCAAAAACTAATGATGTATTGTATGGTGACTAACATAACATAATAAAATAAAATTTTAAAAAAACTAATGATGTACTGTACCATGACTAACTGAACATAAAAAAAAAAAAAGAAAACAAACTGTGGCTCATAAAAAAAAAAAAGAGATAGAGACCCACCGTTACAAAACCAAGAAGAGAGAGATGGCAACCTACAGTAACAAACATAGAGGAGACAGACACAGAATACAGATAGCGTCCCACAATAACACACCTTAGATGAGACAGAATACAGGTAAGATATAGAGACACACAGTCAAGAAACTAGAGGAAATAGAACACAGGAAAGAGATAAATACCCAAGTAACAGATCCAAGAGGAGACAGAAGACAGGCAGGAGATAAAGACCCACAGTACAGAACCTAGAGGAGATGTATGAGAGGTAAGAGAAAGAGACACACAGTAACATAGTCTAAAGAAGAGAAATGGTAGGTAAGAGATAGAGACCCACAGTAACAGAACCAAGAGGAAGGAGATGAAAGGTAAGACATAGAGACTCTGCTACAAAAACAGCTAAACTAAACTAGAGACATACACATAGACATAGAGGGACTTCTTTCCAGGAACTGGCTCATGTGCTTGTGGGGATCGGCAGGCAAATCCAGAACGCGTAGGGCCACCCAACAGCCTGGAATCTCAGGCAAGAACTAACACTGCAGGCTTGTGGCAGAATTCCTTCGTCTGCAGGAAACCTCAGGTTTGTTCTTCAGTCCTTTGACTGATTGGATGAGCCCCACCCACATTATGGAGGATAGTGTCCTCTCCCTCAAGTACACTCATTTACCTGCACAGGGAGAATGCTGTCTGGTTGAATAGCCC
>NW_022591145.1:0-7924 GCF_004348235.1 Phoca vitulina
ACACCCTACTTACCGCGGTGGGAGGCGGGGCTGAGGCGACTCTAATGCGCGCGGAGACCCCAGACCCCGGGGTGTAGGCCTGGGGACTGAGATTCTGACGTAGAAACGCGAAAGTTAAAATCCCTCAGCTGCCGATTTGACCTTCGCTCCCGGCTAGCCGCTTCCGGGTCGGCGAAAACCTGCGCGTGCGCGCAAGTGGGACGACGGGACTGGGAAGGGCCTGTGGGGAGTGCTTCCGGTAATGGGCGGGATGCGAATTGTGGCCTGGCCAGGATGCTCACCGCCTGTGGGCGCGGCTGGGGCAGAGTCTGGGTGGAGTGCCTCCGGCAGCTCGGGGAAGCACGTACTGGCCAGGCCTTCGCCCTCAATTCGGTGGGCGGGTTGGGGCGGAGATTCGAAGAAGCATTTCCGGTAATGGGAGGGAAACAGATACGATCTTTGGAGCCAGGGCGGCGGTAGGGCGGAGGCAGGCGGAAACTGGGCGTAGAGCTTCCGGCGCCTGGCGCACCGGAGGGGTGGCCCTGTCTGGGCCGTCGGAGTCGAGGCCACGGCCGTTGGGCGGGGCCTGGGTAGGGCGTCGCCAGAGAGATTCGGGCGTTCTGGGAGCCCCAAAGACCAGGGGCTGGATCCTGGGGACGTAGCCGGGATCTCGGGTAGGATCTGGGTGGGGCCTGGTTTCCTCTTCCCCTGCCCCAGTACGTGCTTTTTTAAATTTCCATCCCTTCCAATTTCTGTCACGTCTGGTGTAACAGGACTGTTGCCTGCCCATTTAAGTTGATGTTTTCAAAAGTTTGAGGTAAGGTTGGAGTTTTGTGGGCCACTTGTGTTGAAAGCTAACGTGGGGGCGCCTGGGTGGCTCAGTCGTTAAGCATCTGCCTTGGGCTCAGGTCATGGTCCCAGGGTCCTGGGATCGAGCCCCACATCGGGCTGTCTGCTCGGGGGGAAGCCTGCTCTCCCTCTCCCACTCCTGCTGCTTGTGTTCCTGCTCTCGCTATCTCTGTCTCTGTCAAGTAAATAAATAAAATCTTTAAAAAAAAAAAGAAAGAAAGCTAACGTGGTTACCTTTAATTAAGGTGAAAGTGGCATTCCTGAAAAACTGTTTTGAGGACAAGGAACAAGTGTTGGCAAGGATGTGGAGAAAAAGGAACCCTCCTGCACTGTTTGTGGGAAATCAAACTGGTACAGCCTCTGTGGAAGACAGTCAGGAGTCTCATCAAATAAAAGTAGAACTACTTTCTGACCCGTAATGGAACTACTTGGTATTGACCCAAAGAATATAAAAACACTGATTCAAAAGGATACATGCACCTCTATGTTTATTGGAGCATTATTTATAATAACCAAGTTATGGAACAGAGACGTAATGGATAAAGAAGTTGTACACACACACACACACTGGAGTATTACTCAGCCATAAAATAGAGTGAAATCTTGCTGTGTGTAACAATAATGGATCCAGAGAGTATTATGCTAAATGAAGTCAGAGAGACAGCATATGACTCAGTAATGTGTGGAATCTAAGAAACAAAATAAATGAACAAAGGAAAAAAAGAGAGAGAAACGAGTTTAGGACTTTGAACTACATAGTACACACTGAAGGTTGCGGGGGGGGGGGGGGTCGGGGGGGGATGGGAGAAATAGATGACGGCCATTTAAAGCACACTTGTCATGATGAGCACTGTGTAATGTATACAATTCATGAATCATTAAATGGTATACCTGAAACTAGTATAACACAATATTAACTATATTTGGTATTAAAATAAAAAACTTGGGGCGCCTGGGTGGCTCAGTCCATTAAGTGTCTGCCTTTGGCTCAGGTCATGATCCTAGAGTCCTGGGATAGAGCTCCATGTCAGGCTCCCTGCTCAGTGGGGAGTCTACTTCTCCTTCTCCCTCTTCTTCCCCACCCCTGCTCTGTGCTCTCCCTCTCGCTCTCAAATAAAATAAAAATAAAATAAAAAACTTAATGCAAAAAAACTTCACTTAGAGATAGACATGTGCATCCTGCGACAGGCAAAATGTACTGAGTGGTCTGGGACCAGGTCCTCTGTGGGGAGTGATGTGGGGCCATGGCTGGATCCAGGAATGTCTCCTGCATTAGCATGGAAGCAATTGAAGTAAGAAAGGAGTGCGGCTTTCTTTGCAAGGGATGCAAACTGAAATGTGAAATGCAATCTCTACCAATGTGAAATATGCCATTACTGACCAACATTTTTCGGAATTTCATTTCCATTTCTAGCCCCATTCATCATGGGCTCAATCCTGTGTTCATATCTAGAGCTGTTCATAGGCACAAGACCTGGTGTGTGGGAGATGGGGGTTGAGACATGTGATATTTAGGTCACCATTCACTGTTTAGAAAAATTTTTTTAGAGTATATATCTGAGTTGTTCTTTATGTTTGTCAACGTATTCCACACTTGAAGTGACTGATAAACTCAACTTGAGGTAAACTTTTGTGACCTCATAATTCATTTCTCAGTAATTTCTAAATATAATTGCAAATTCACTTTAGTTTTTTTAATGGAGATTTTTGTATTGAGAAAGGTAAGACGGGTACATAAAACCCATTTTAGGGAGAAAATGAAAACACACAATAGAAAAAGTAAATACTGTTTGGGCCATAGCAGAACCCAGAGAATACATTGTTTTAATTGAAAAATTCTAGGCGCTTCATAATTGACCTTTTGGTACAAAATGACCTATTAAATTTACTTTTATCCAGAGTATCACTTTCATAAAAAATTATGTTAGCATTTTTCTTTTTCTATTTCTAAATGTTCTGTCAGGTGTGGATTATAATCCTGCTCTTTTGAGTATATATTCTCTAGAAGACTTGAGTTTGATGTCAGTTAAAGAATACTTTTGCAATATTTCCAGAGCCATTTGACAGGCATGTGAGTTTTCTTTATATGAACACTAAAGGAAAGTGAAGTTAGACTGTCAATTTTCCAAAGGTCTGATTTATACCTTCAATAATCTTTAAGGCAATATCCATGAGTTAATATCCACGTTTCTCTAAAATCCATACGTGTTAAAGATGAACTCTACAGTAAGAACTGAGGAGATAAAGGCATTTTGGATAAAAAGGCTTTTAATATATTAAATTTGTAAGGTTTCACTCCTGTATACATTATGTGGTGTTTTGTAAGTTTTAAGCCTGCTTATGGCTTCTGAAGTTTATAATATTTGAATTACTTAACATTTACTAAGGTTTGAGTATCATTACTCATAAAATTCTTAAGTTTTCATTCCGAAATTAATATTGTGGTAACCTCACAAGGATTGAATTTTGGATGAAAACGTTGCGCTATATATTACATTTGAAGATTACTCTGAGGTATTTATTTATCGAATGTTTAATAATGTTTGACTTGGTTAAATACAGTGCCCCACTGTGTATAGTTTTAAGATCTCTCCAGTATGAATTTCTGATTAGTAAAGATTCATCCTGTCTAAAGATTTTCCAAGTTCATTACTTTTGCAGTTTCTTTGTAATATGTAGAACTATATTATTTTGTTATCAACAAAGAAGGAATCAAAACTTGCCCACCCTTATGCAAATGTTGGTTTTGACACTAGGAAGGATTCTTTCAGGTTGTGACACTAAAAACCTTTTTGATGGATTTCTTTGCTTGAGTACATTTACAATGTGTATCCTGTTTTAAATGTCTTCAAATAACCTAGATATAACTGAAAGAGAATCCAATCCTATTATCAAATCATTCCATGCATTTGTTTCCTGCATATTAAAAAAAATATACAGTGCTGGGGATAGATGAGAACCTTCAGAAGGTAATTATGTAGATTATGCTGTATTATATAATATTGCCTATCAGCCATGTTGGCATGAAAGAGGTTTCACAGCATGGACTCCCATGATCACAAATAAGTGACTTGTAGAACTTTCAACAAACTCTCAACAGTTGGGGAGAAGGCAATTATACGTGAAAGTCATGGATCCATTTTGTTTATGGGGAATTTTGCTGCTTGTGAAATTTGTATTATCCTGCATCGTAAAGATTTCCATCATGTGACATTCCCTATGAATTCTCTCTCCCGTGACAACCCCAGGCTGTACCATAGCTGTGGAACTGCATCAGCCGTGTGAGGAAAAGGGATACAGGAAACATCAATCAGGTTTGTCTACGAAATGGCAGGTACCATGTTAACCATTTTTCCCCCTCAGGCAAACTCTTCAGGAAAGGACAAACACCTACAATATTAAGAATCTGTGCCGCAACGACAGTTAACTCTATTCATCACAAATCTGGGGGTGGAAACTACTACTTCCATTCTAAAGAGGACTATGAAGCACAGTATTAAGTGATTTCAGTAACTTCATATCCTGTTTAGCAGCAGACTGGGGACTTAAACCTACTGGGGGTGGTAACAAATCACATCATGTAATCAACACGATATACGGAAAAAGGTGGTTGATGATGTTCTTCCAGTAATCTAGATCTACATTTAGCTGTTTTCATAAGTTGTCCTTGTAGTTTAGATTCTGGTATGCTATTTATAATTTTGTCTGTGACCAGCTTCCATTTATATTTAGAGATTTATTCTATATGGCAACACCAATTATGCATAAAGCTTCTGAGATTTTTTTCTAAGACATATTTATTTATTTAGAGCAAGAAAGAGACTGCGGGGGCAGGGGGACGCTGGGCAGAGGGAGAGAGAGCCTTAAGCTGGTTCCACACTGAGTGCGGAGTCAGACGCAGGGCTTGATCTCATGACCCCGAGATCATGATCTGAGCAGAAACCAAGAGTCAGATACTTAACTGACTGCCCCACCCAGGCGCCCCAGCTTCTGAGATCTTAATAAACTGCAGATACTCCGATTGCCACATAGTACAACAGGAACCTGCCCCATGACCAAGTTGGACTTAACGACTGCAAGATTTGCTTAATATTAGTATAGTAAGGGAGAGTTCTTTCTTTTTATTCCAGGAACAAAACAGTGGTACCTGTCACCACAGCACTGAACAATTTTATGATGCCCCAAAGTATGGTAGATAAAACACAATATGGAAATTATAGCAAGGCAGCAGGGTACAAGGTTAATGATCAAAAGTTAACGGCCTTCCTAGATACCAGAAATAAACAAGTGAATTAAAAATTAAAAACAAAATACCATTTACATTAGGACCAAAACAAAAGGAACCATCACAGACACTAGTGGCAATTCATGAAAGGTCTGTGTTGAAGACATAACATCATCAACAGATTTTCAACCACAAGTCCAAAGTCAATAATCAAGTAATCTCATCAAGAAATAGAAAATAAAAAGATCGTATAAACTGAAGATAAGCAGGTTGTTCCACAGATATCCCTGCTCCTTTGACACCCATCATTTCATGAATTTTAAAACATTTTGACTTTTAATTCTCCTGCAGAGTGTAACATTTGATTTGATTAATCTTCAAGAATTAGACTTAGTTCATACTACTAGAATTCTCTGATGCATAGTGTATTGTGAAACCTGCTTAAGCAATGTACCAGCACTCATTGTATTTGTAGGGTTTTCTCCGACATGAAATCTTTGGTGAATCCTGAGGCATGACATGAAAGCTGTGCTACATTCTTTGGTGAGATTTCTTTGCAGTATGCATTCCCTCATGACTCCAAATGTGAGAACATTTAATAAAAGCCTTGCCACAACCTCCACATCTATATCTTCATTCTATGTATATTCTGGTGTCTACTCAGGCTTGAACAGTGCTTAAAGGATTTGTCACATTCATGACATTTGTAAGGTTTCTCTCTGGTATGAATTCTCTCATGATTCCAAAGGTATAAACATTTAATAAAAGTCTTACCACACACTTTATATTTGTATCTTCACTCTGTGTGTATTATGGTGTTTATTGATGCTTGAGTAGTGCTTAAAGGCTTTGCCACACTCATGACATTTATAAGGTGTCTCCCCAGTATGAATTCTTTGGTGAACAGTAAGGCTTGCATTCTGACTAAAGGCCTTGTCACATACATTACATTTATAGGGTTTCTCTCCATCATGAACTCTCTTATGTTGAGTAAGATTTGAACTCCTGATAAAGGCCTTGCCACATTCATTACATTTGTAAGGTTTCTCTCCAGTATGAATTCTCTCATGACTCCAAAGGTATGACCGTGTGGTAAAATCCTTACCACACTGATTACATTTGTAAGGTTTCTCTCCAGAATGGATTCTCTTATGTTGAGCAAGATTTGAACCACTAGAAAAGGCTTTGCCACACTCACTACATTTGTAAGGCTTCTCTCCAGTATGAATTCGCTCATGACCCCAGAGATGTGACTGTGTGGCAAAATCTTTACCACATATATTACATTTATATGTTTTCTCTCCAGCATGGATTCTCTGATGCCTCGTAAGGTTTGAGAACCTCTTAAAGGCTTTGCCACACTCATTACCTTTGTAAGGTTTCTGCTCAGAATGAATTCTTTGATGATTAGCTAAGGTTGAGCAATGCCTAAAAGCCTTCCCACACTCATTACATTTGTAAGGTTCTTCTCTTTTGGGTGTTTTCTGGTGTTGTGTCCGTAATGAAGGATGCATAAGAACCTTCCCATATTTATTAAAAATGTTGATTTTGACACTAGAAGGAATTTTTTGAAGTGAAACTGAAGTCTTTTTGGTAGGCTTCTCAACTTGATTACTTTCATGAATTTCCTCTTGGGTCTGAAATCTCTGCAGTTCAGTCAGATGTGAATGAAAGCTTAATCCAAGTGTACTGTCCAAACAGTTTCTATACTTGCTTCCTAAATAACCTACCTTGTTTTTTAGTGCCTTACTCACCGTATCATGTTTGTAATATTCAGATGTATTTCTTCCTATGGAAACATTGTGCTTTACAGGAAAATGATTACAGAATTTATGATGTTGTTGATGTTCTCTACAGGTGAGATTTTTGTAATGGGTTGCAGTGTCTTCTACATAATTTTTTTCTTCATAAAGCCACTGAGTCTCAAATTTGTTCACGTCTTGGATTTTTCTCAAATCAAAATCCTCAAACTCATGTCTTATGTGTCTTTCCAAAATTAATGTTTGGAATAATTCTCCATTATTAATGTCTTCTTTTGGTGGTAATTCTTTGCTCACACATCTGGTAGAGATATCTGTAAGATAGAAAGAATCATAGGCTTCCTATTAACCAGAGTTTGAAAATGGGTATTTTATAATGAAAAGTATTACACCAAAAATAAAACTCGTAATTACAGAGCTATTACATTTGTCAACCATGGTATGCAAATGAACAGAAACACAAAGGATAAGATTTCACAATAAAGAAAGGCTGATTACAGGTAGTTCAAATTATTTTCAGAGAAGACTATTTATAAATGCCCTATGATCGAAAGTTACAACAGCCCTGAAAACTTTGGAATTTTCTACAGGTATCCCAAAGATCATAGCAACCTAGAGGAGGCATAAAGGTGGCTCATATTTAAAAGAAAAATACATATCAAACTCAATTATCGAATACTTATTGTACACAACATTAAAACAAAGCTTTAAGAATAACAAAATATTCTGAATACTTGCTATAAAACTGCATCCATGTAGAACAGGCATACTGCAATGTTAATAATCAGCGTCCTGTACTTATATTCCATAATCTATGCTACAATTATCTATTAATAATGAAAAAATAAACATGTTAGTAACCCCAGACAAATTCAGCAGTTATTAAGGAATATGTATATTTGTAAGAAATATATATAGGCATTAGAATTTTAAACAATTCACCCATAAGAAAAAAAAGAAAGAGGTTGTATTTCAAGAGAAGCACACAGTATCATAAACGGAAAATATTTTGAAATCATCCATTGTGAAATAGAAGTTCTGATAAATATGTAATAGTATAGAGATAACAGTGGGGCTCTGTGACATGGAAATGGCAAAGAAGGGAACTCCA
>NW_022591146.1:0-7923 GCF_004348235.1 Phoca vitulina
GTAGGTAGAGAACTATAGGGTTTAGAGCAGGAGACTTCTAACATTTTAGAGAGAATGAAGAAGGTGGCAGTCAGGGAAGGAGATAAGAAGATGAGTCAGAGAGACAATGTTTAAAATTTAAGAATAAGCATGGCAATGAGTATGTCAGTGCATAAACTTTGGTGAGAGAAAAACTACCACTTATCTTCAGTAAATTGTCAAATCATAAAAATTACTGTGTACAATCATTTTCCTGGTAGTATGATTTTGCCAGATCTTACATTGGCAAAGGATCCCTTCAATTCTAAGCCTCGTTTCTTACACATTCTCTAGTGGAAGTTCCCCTCAGGCACCTAGTTATGTTAAATTTGAGGATATCATAGTGTGGAGTGAGCAGGTGTCTTCTTTGGACCCTGAGGCTGCAAGCTGGCCAAGTAGGCTTTGCCTTCCTGAGGCCTGGCAGCCAGCACTAGGATGGATGTAGGACAGGAAGACAGGGTTGGTACTCTAGCATGTCTCTGAAGATTGTACAGTGTTCTGGGAGGGTGGGGCATTGGAAGATGTTGACATGGAAGCTGCCCGTGGACTCTGCAGAGGTCAGGGGATTGGTCTATGTGGCCATTCATTAAGAATTAAGGCTGGAAAAACAAAAGGACTGAAGTCGGGCACTTTCTCCTGAGCTAGTAGGTATGACAGGAGAGGGAGCAGGCAACTCTTGGGCCAGTGAGCTGTGTTCAAAGGCCAGAGAAGCTGAGGATCAGAGAGAGCAAGAACCAAAAAGCAATGGGACATAATGGCTGGATTCCTGTAAGGGAAATATTATGCTCTCCAAGATTTGTAGCTGGATGTAATCATCAAGACAGTATGGCACTGGCACAAAAACAGACACATAGATCAATGGAACAAAATAGAGAGCCCAGAAATGGACCCTCAACTCTATGGTCATCTAATCTTCAACAAAGCAGGAAAGAATGTCCAATGGAAAAAAGACAGTCTCTTCAAGAAATGGTGTTGGGAAAATTGGACAGCCACATGCAGAAGAACAGAACTGGACCATTTCCTTACACCACAAACAAAAATAGACTCCAAATGGATGAAAGACCTAAATGTGAAACAGGAATCCATCAAAATCCTAAAGGAGAACACAGGCAGCAACCTCTTTGACCTCAGCCGCAGCAACTTCTTCCTAGACACAGAGCCAAAGGCAAGGGAAACAAGGGCAAAAATGAACTATTGAGACTTCATCAAGATAAAAAGCTTTTGCATAGCAAAGGAAACAGTCAACAAAACCAAAAGACAACCGACAGGATGGGAGAAGATATTTACAAATGACATATCAGATAAAGGGCTAGTATCCAAAATCTATAAAGAACTTATCAAACTCAACACCCCAAAGAACAACTAACCCAATCAAGAAATGGGCAGAAGACATGAACAGACATTTCTGCAAAGAAGACATCCAAATGGCCAACAGACACATGAAAAAGTGCTCAACATCGCTCGACATCAGGGAAATCCAAATCAAAACCTCAATGAGATACCACCTCACACCAGTCAGAATGGCTAAAATTAACAAGTCAGGAAACGACAGATGTTGGCGGGGATGCGGAGAAAGGGGAACCCTCCTACACTGTTGGTGGGAATGCAAGCTGGTGAAGCCACTCTGGAAAACAGTATGGAGGTTCTGCAAAAAGTTGAAAATAGAGCTACCATATGACCCAGCAATTGCACTACTGGGTATTTACCCCAAAGATACAAATGTAGTGATCCGAAGGGGCACATGCACCCCGGTATTTATAGCAGCAATGTCCACAATAGCCAAACTATGGAAAGAGCCAAGATGTCCATCAACAGATGAATGGATAAAGAAGATATGGTATATATATACAATGGAATATTATGCAGCCATCAAAAAATGAAATCTTGCCATTTGCAATGACATGGATGGAATTAGAGGGTATTATGGTAAGTGAAGTAAGTCAATCAGAGAAAGACAAGTATCATATGATCTCACTGATATGAGGATTTTGAGAAACAAGACAGAGGATCATAGGGGAAGGGAGGGAAAAGTGAAACAAGACGAAGCCAGAGAGGGAGACAAACCATAAGAGACTCTTAATCTCAGGAAACAAACTGAGGGTTGCTGGAGGGGAGGGGGGTGGGAGGGATGGGGTGGCTGGGTGCTGGACATTGGGGCGGGTATGTACTATGGTGAGCGTTGTGAATTGTGTAAGACTGATGAATCACAGACCTGTACCTCTGAAACAAATAATACATTGTATGTTAATAAAAAATTTTAAAAAAAGATTTGTAGCTGGACATTTTTGTTCACTGATGCCTCTGGCAACACTAGTAACTTCTGGATGTAAAGGGGCCATATTCTCAGGAAAGAATTTAGGTACGGCGCCCCTGTTTTATTTTTGACTTCACAAGTGACTTTTTGTCATTGAAATATCTCATTCTGTTTCTAGCACCGAGTAGATTTTCTTCAGCTGATGATTAATTCCCAGAATTCCAAAGAAATAGACACCTATAAAGGTAAGTAAAAAGAGGTTCAGATGGCTCTTGATGGGGCGATTCAGAGAAAGGGGGTGGTTCTGAGGTATATGGAAGATTTTTAGCAGATGGAATATCAGAATATCAAAGAAAGACACATGTTCAGATACAAATGGTAGCCAGAGCATTTTTCAGAAGAACACAGCCGCAGTTTGTTCATAGCTTGAAGGGCAATGATAGACAAAGCTGTCAGTGGTCTGCCACATGGGAGCTTGTTTCCAATGTCAGTCCTCCAGCCTAATCCAGATCCACTGAATCAGACCCTCAGCCTGAAAATTCATATCAAGGCTCATCACATCAGGAGGTACCTGACCCCAGTGTTGGTGACCTTCACTTGGAACACTTGGGTAAACATGTGTTCATTGGCTTAATCTATTCCAATTTTTTTTTTCTTTTGTAATTAAGAAGTAACTTGTGCAGGATGCCTTTGTGACTGTGCACATAACGGTGTTTGTCTTTAAACCATCACGTACTACTTTTACCATCCATGGATGGTATTTGACTAAAACCATTATTACTATGATGGTTGCAAAATGATGACTTTCTACTTCCACCATTTCTTCTACATTTGGAGTGATAGTCCATTGTTAGGGTGAGCTTTCCATTCATCATCATTATTATATTTGTTTATTTATATATGCCAGTATGATCTTAATATTACTAACTTAGTCTCTTACATCATTTTTAAAATTTAGATTGTCAATTCTCTCAGATTTGTCCTCTAGAAGCCATTTTAAGTGGGCTCCTATACCCCTTTTTTTCGTTCTTCTTCTTTTTTTATGTTTTCTATAGACTTTGTTTTTTTATAGCAGTTTTATGTTCACTGCAAAATTGAGTGAAAGACACAGAGATTTATCCCATATTCCTTCTGCCCCACCTACATATAGCATCTCCCACTATCAAAATCCCTCACGATGTGGTAATTTTGTTACAATCAATGCCCCTACAATGACATTATTACCACCCAAAATCCATAGTTTAAATTACAGTTCACCCTCGGTGTTGTACATGCTGTGGGTTTAGACATACTTATAATGATGTATATCCACCATTACAGCACATAGAGTATTCTGTATCCTTTGCCCATTTATTTTCTGCGCATTTCCTTGCATTCTGGTGTGAGACATTCCAGGTTTCTCTTCTGTTTCCCCTGATGAGCCCTGGAATCAGCCATTTCTCCAAGAAGCTCTTAGTGAGAAGTGGTATTTAGAAAGCAAAATCTGGGATCTAGGAGTGCTCATTGCTACGAGGGTTTCTTTGTTTCTATTTCCTCTCAGTGGGCCAAGCAAAGAACATCAAATATATTTACACAGAACTGATGAAGATAAATATTTCTATATCCATAACCAGTGATGTAATTATGGTCTCTGCATCTGAAAGAAAAAAGGAATCTTGACTTATCATTGTTTCTATGACTGAAATATTCCCATTGTGGTTAATTTCAAGCTATCTATGGTTTGACAACCATCGGACAAAATTCTTGAATATATAACAGCTGATTCTAGAGAAAAACGATGGGCTTACTCTATGACACCACTCTCTCTCTCTCTACATATATATCTATATATCTATAACTATGCCTACTTCTATTTTTTCTATCATCTATCTATTTATCTCTATCTATCTAGTTCTACTACTTTCTGTGATAAAGGAAAGATTCTACATATGCTTGGTTCTATGAACCACTACACACATGTGGTTATTGAGCACTTGACATGTGGCTAGTGTCACTGAAGATCTGAATCTTATATTCTATTTAATATAACTAAGTAAAACTTAAATATAAATAGCTACATCTGGCAAGTGGCTACCTTATTGGACAGCACAGCTCTAAAGTTTGATTATCATGGGGTTCATGGTAATCGAGAGCAAGAATTTGATAGTTGAATTTATCCACAGCAGCATCACAGAAAGTATGACTGGGAAATCAGAACTCTATAGACCTTTCTTACACTTTTTTATTGTTTTTAGTTGTGAATTATGTGTTTGTGGCAAGTGCCAAGTTCATTTCAGTGCTCTATGTATCCAAATGTCCTGATACAGTTCTGATCAAAGAGATTAGAGCATGACCATGCTATGTTTCTGCCAGGAGAAAATCAAAGGAGATGCCAACTTATATTCAGAGTGGGGCCGTTCACTAAGGAAGGTGACTGATTCAGGCCATGATTGAATAGGCATTGCTAATTCCATTCACTGCATTCAGTTTGTCTATATTTCTTGCCAGCCAGTACCCTGCTATTGACACATTCTTTCTTCTGCTCCTTTAAGGGCATGGATTATCCTAGTTCTGTCCCACTCTTCTCACTTTGTCTGTGTCATAGTTTCTGTACATATTGGAGATCATCCACTTGAGAAGTTGTGTGCCAGGTCTTCTATTAGCTGAGACCTCAGAAAGGTATAATCTGTGCTTCTCAAGGTAGGTTGTGCACACAAATCACCACATCTCATGAAAGGTCAGATTTTGATTTGATACTTTTAGGGTGAAGTTTGAGATTCTGCATTTCTAATAAGCTCCCAGATGCTGCAGATCCCACACTTTGAGCAGCAAGAGTTTATCTGTAGCTCAATTGTGTTCTCTTAAGTTCCCACAAATATGTTTAGATGAAAGATCATTCATTTTTCCTGACAATTAAGCCTTAGCATTGCAAACTCTCTAATGAGATTTAAGTTCTGTTTAAGCTGGAAGGATTTAAATTTTCCTGGGGGAGAATGTTATCCCATGTGACTTAGGACTGAAGTCCTTTTAGGATTCTGGATACTGAAAACTGTGTACATTAGACAGAAATGCCAGCTCCTGAAATTACCTATCTGTGTTGGTGGGGAGGGTAGCATAAGCAGGAGCAGATGGCCAAGAATAGTATAGACCATGGGAATAACCAGATCAAGACAACTTCTGGCTTTTCTGGCTCTGAAAGGTAGACATCAGAGTGCAAACCATTGTGAGTTTGATTCTGAATTGCTTTTACATTTTTCCCCAAGGGAATTGGGAGTTTCCAATAGATTTCTCATCATCTAAACTGTGATGTTTTATATTCACCTGCTCTAGCTAAAATGTCTTTGCTTCTTTTAGCTCTCTCTGATCTGGAGCTCGTGGCCCAATCTATTATCTTTATTATTGCTGGCTATGAGACCACTAGCACTTCTCTTTCCTTCCTTGTGTATGAATTGGCCACTCACCCTGATGTCCAGCAGAAACTGCAGGAGGAGATTGACGTGACTTTCCCCAATAAGGTGAGCGGTACCTACCTGAAGAGGGAGTCAGGATAGGCTTGGTTATGTCTCAGTAACACATTAGCCCTCAAACCAAGTGGGTTTTCATAAAAAGGTTTACTTCTAACTCATTAGCATGTCCAACATGGGGGTGAGTCTGCTTCATGTAGTATTCAGTGATACTGGGGAAAGAGGCTCCACTTTCTTATACCTGCATTATCTGGAACTTGGGGACTAATTGTTAGCTGGGGAACAAGGAACTAGAGTGTTGCTCACTTGCTTTTCAAATGTTTGGCCCCGAACAGACATCCATCTCATCAGTTCACAGCCGATTTGCAAAGTAGTTTCCCCTAAGTTCCCATGGGCTGGGAACTCTGGGGGTCTTCATGGTTATTGGGTGGACAGTGAGTGTCTCTGCCACACACCCTATGAAATGGCAACCCTATAATCTCCATGTAACAATTCAGGAAACTGGACTACAGAGAGACATCATAACGTTTTAAATTATCATATAACTAGTGGTGAAGAAGCCAAGCTAGGAGCCAGGGTGCCTAGATCCTGATCAACCTCTAACCTCTACAATGCTGGCTCTTAAATATAACACCAGGGCTCCTGGGTGGCTCTCTCGGTTAAGGGTCTTCCTTCAGGTTGGATCATGATCCCAGGGTCCTAGGATCAAGTCCCACATCGGGCTCCCTGTGTAGTGGGGAGTCTGCCCTCCCTCTGCCCCCCGCCCCTGCTTGTGATCTCTCTCTCTCACTCTCTCCCTCTCTCAAGTAAATAAAAAAAAATATATATATATTTTATATCACCAAGTGATAGGCACATATTGACCACACTGTTTACCAATCCCTGCCCAACCTGGAGTTCCCTACTTATGAAGAGACCTGGTCTCTCAGGCTGGAGTGGCTTATTTGGCAAACAGTGAAACCCTGAAGCAACAACAAGGAGACCTTTCCAGCAACAGAGGGTGGACTGAGAGTAGGGTTCTGATCCTCTATATAACGTTCCATAGAACTGAAATTGTGTGTCCACATTTGGTAGCATCCAATCCTACCCTTCTCTTGCCCTACTTGGGTTGAAAGGAAGTAGTGTCTCCCCCAATTATTTATACTTTTTATATAATAGAGTGTTTTTCTCTAAATACTATAAATATAATTGAAAAGCTAGGAAGCAGGATATTTCCGCTAGAAGAGTTTATGTGAAAGGGGATATTTTGTGTTGCATGTTCTTCTTCCATGGTGCAGATGTGTGACCCCTGTTTTGAAAGGGAACAGTGACTTCAACATATTTCACTCAATACTAAGGGTCATAGGGAAGGAAAAATAAAATAAGAGAAAAACAGGGAGGCAAACCATAAAAGACTCTTAAGTATAGGAAACAAACTGAGGGTTGCTGGAGAGGACAGGAGGGGATGGGGGGATGGGGTAACTAGATGATGGGCATTAAGGAGGGCACCGGATGTAATGAACACTGGGTGTTATATGCAACTAATGAATCACTGAATTCTACCCCTGAAATTCATAATACACTCTATGTTAACTAAATTGAATTTTTAAAAAATTTTTAAAAAGATTAAGGTTCACAATCTATTAGTCACTTTAGTTCACATGAGGAAGAAAAACCATACCTGGTATTGGGAAGGATTTCAGGCCCTGTTTAGGGGATTGTCCCTGCAGTCTCCCCTTGTCATTACTATTGCACACATGTCAGTGGGCCATTGAGCAGGTCAAAGGACATGGTAGACATTAAAATGTCCATAAATGCCCTTTATCAAAGCAAATTATTCTTAGGTGTTCCTAACTCTTCAGTAGTAGTGTGTAGAGTGAGTTGAACGTTGATCCCAAATCTCAATGTATCAAAATCTGTTTCTTTCCTTCCAGGCACTGCCCACTTATGATGCCCTTCTACAGATGGAGTATCTGGACATGGTGTTGAATGAAAGTCTCAGATTATACCCAATCAGTGGTAGACTTGAGAGGGTCTGTAAGAAAGATGTGGAAATCAGTGGTGTGTTCATTCCCAAAGGGACAGTGGTGATGGTGCCGGTCTTTACTCTTCACCGAGACCTGGATCTCTGGCCAGAGCCTGAGGAGTTCCGTCCTGAAAGGTACAGGGAACCCTGGAAAGGGGAACCCACCCTCATGTTGGAGGATATTCTGATATTTCCTTAGTATA
>NW_022591147.1:0-7923 GCF_004348235.1 Phoca vitulina
GGTGTATATGCCTGTTTTTGTGCCAGTACCATGCTGTCTTGGTGATCGCTGCTTTGTAATATAGCTTGAAATCGGGCAATGTGATGCCCCCAGCTTCGTTTTTATTTTTCAACATTTCCTTGGTGATTCAGGGTCTTTTCTGATTCCATACAAATTTTAGGATTGTTTGTTCCAGCACTTTGAAAAATGTCATTGGAATTTTGATCAGGATGGCATTGAAGGTATAGATTGCTCTGGGTAGCACAGACATTTTAACAATGTTTATTCTTCCGATCCATGAGCATGGAATATTTTTCCATCTTTTTGTGTCTTCTTCAATTTCTTTCATGAGTGTTCTGTAGTTCCTATAGATCCTTTACCTCTTTGGTTAGGTTTATTCTGAGGTATCTTATGTTTTTTGGTGCTATTGTAAATGGAATTGTTTCTCTAATTTCTCTTTCTACAGTTGCATTGTTAGTGTATAAGAAAGCAACTGATTTCTGTGCATTGATTTGGTATCCTGCCACATGCAGGGGTGGTTCAACATTCACAAATCAATCACTGTGATAGAACACATTAATAAGAAGAGAGAGAAGAACTATATCGTCCTCTCAGTTGATGCAGAAAAAGCATTTGACAAAATACAGTATCCTTTCCTGATAAAAACTCTTCAGAGTGTAGAGATAGAGGGAACATTCCTCACGTTCATAAAATCCATCTATGAAAAACCCACAGCAAATATCATCCTCAATGGGGAAAAACTGAGAGCCTTTCCCTTAAGATCAAAAACACATCAAGGATGCCCACTCTCGCCACTATTGTTCAACATAGTACTAGAAGTCCTAGCAACAGCAATCAGACAATAAAAAGAAATAAAAAGTATTCAAATTGGCAGAGAAGAAGTCAAACTCTCTCTTTTCGCAGATGACATGATACTTTATGTGGAAAACCCAAAAGACTCCACCCCCCAATTACTAGAACTCATACAGCAATTCGGTATTATTTCACTTTTTAAAAAGTTTCATAAATGCTATAATGCTACATGTATCATTCTTTTTTCATTAATTTATTCATTTTATTTTTTAAGTTCATTTGTTTTTATTTTATCTTTTATTATGTGTGCGGAGGACCACAGGGAAAGGGAGGGAAAACTGAATGGAAAGAAATCAGAGAGGGAGACAAACCATGAAAGACTCTGGACTCCAGGATACATGTATCATTCTAAAATTTCTTTTTTTCACTCAATATCATGTTTCTGAGGGCTAACTTATTGTTTTGTTGTATAACATTTCATCTTATGAAAAAAACATAGCTTACTTATTTTTTTCTCCTACAGATGGGCATTAAGTTGCTTCCAATTTTTAATATTACCAAACAATGCTCCATAAGCATTCTTGTTCATGAGTCCTTATGCACCTGTAGAGAGATTCCCTAAGGTATATACCTAGAAGTAGAGCTGCTGGGTTAGCACATTTTCAAACTTGCAGGTTATTGCCAAATTACTCTCAAATGACTTTCTTATTCTTACTCCATTTAGTGCACACCTCTCCCAAAGCATAAGATACCATGAGAAAAGTAACTGAATTTTGCAAAAAGAGTCAGCAGAACCCCTGTTCTAAGCTCTAACTGTGACCTTAATACAGTCACTGAAAACTTCTGAGTCTTGTTTCCTCAACTGTGAAATAGTGATGATGATATTGTTTGGACTTTACTCCCTGGGTTTTGGTGAACAAATAAAATTGTGATAGTGAAAGAGCTTTGTAAACTAGGAAGTGCTGCATCATGTTAATTATTTTTGTAAATAATCACATACACATAAATGTCACCTTCATTCTTCAAATATCTGATTTCTGCTGTGCAACAGGTACCAGATGAAGACTCAGCTCCTATTCAAAAGGCTAATTCAAATTAGCCATGATGCTAAGTACTTTACAGGCAACTTCTTGTTAATGTTTCTAAAATTCACTTATAAATTGGTTGTTTGAAATTCAAACCAAATTTTCAAAAAGACATTTATCAAGTGATCTAGATCAAAGATTTCTTATAAATTGTCAGGGAGCCAACATATATGGAATACTTGGCTATACATAAGAAAAGTTGTGCTAAATAATTTTGTA
This sequence comes from Phoca vitulina, assembly GCF_004348235.1. Taxonomy (NCBI): domain Eukaryota; kingdom Metazoa; phylum Chordata; class Mammalia; order Carnivora; family Phocidae; genus Phoca; species Phoca vitulina. The sequence continues at coordinate 2,097 of NW_022591147.1, forward strand.
TATACTATGTACTATATTCTCCTTAACAACCCTGGGATGTTTAATAGCTGCTTCTTACAAAGAGAAAGCTTGCAGTACAGAGAAATTAATTAACCTGCCTGATGTCACACAACTAGAAAACAGTAGAGTCAAGATTTGAACTAGGACTAATTCTACATGTTCTTTTCACTACTTTACATGTATATGTGGTGCTAATTCACCATTTATAACAGAGTCTATAGGAAAGTGAATGACATAAATGGCAAGAAAAGGTGATGGTAGCTCAGAGAATCTCTGTGCCTTTAGCCAGAGTCACCTCAGTCTCCTACTAACTCATGAACAGTAAATGTGGCAATTCAAGTAGTAGTTCTTTTTCCAGCAATGGTCTCACAAAGCACTGGAGAGAAAAGGAACTATGAAGAGAAACTTATTTCCCTGGGATTAGAGACAGAACTGTTTCCCAATCCTGTCACAGAAGACTGACCATTCTTGTAACATTCTTGTAATGACTAACATCTGTATAGTTCTCTATAGCTTATATATGAAGTATCTGTAACATGTAGAAAGATGAAAGGAGATCTTGATGTATGATGGTTGGGACCTTAGAGACTGTTTTCTCATTCGTTTTTTTTTTTCTTTCCAAATAAAATGCACATAAATCAGAGTATATGTCTACACTATACAAATTACTATACCCTGAAATTATGAGACAACTATTGAAATCTAGCATGAAACTAAATAAATCCCATCAAGGGAAAAATGTCCCTTTCTATCAAACTCCATTAGGTTATGCTGATTTCAGAATTTCAATAGTTAGTATTTTATTTGATAACCAATTAGATCAAGTAAGAGGAAGAATGTTCACAACAAAAACATAATTCACTACCTATAAATAAAATTGTGTGCATGCACATGCACGCACACACACACATACACACACACACACTCACACACTCTGAACCAAAAGAAAGGTATACACCAAATCTGACTTATGAACATAGTTTGGTTTTGATATCATGTTTAAGCTAGCTTTACAAAATATCTTGGTTGGTTTCCCACCTTTTTATATTGTTTGGAACAGTTAGCATAAGATGAGAATTATCTATTCCTTGAAGATTTGCTGGAACTCACCCACAAAGTTATCTGGGTTTGGTGCCTTTTCTTAGGAAATATCTTTGGCTTCTGTTCCATTTCCTTTATGTTTATTCGCTTATGTTGTTGAGCTCATTTTTATAATTTATATTTTCCTTAAAATATTCTGTTTATTTATGTTTCAAATTCCTTGGTACAAAGTTGTTCATATAGTTTTCATAATACATTTTAATTTTTAAAGCATTTTTATGTCTCTATTTTCATTTCAGATTCTATTTATGTGCTTTCTTTTCTCATAGAATTTTTTTCCCAGAATATTGTTTATTTTATAAAACTTTTCAAAGAACTAGCTTTTGCTTTTGCTAATCAACTCTACTTTTGGTATTTGTGCATTTTTCTAATTTATTAAATTTTGCCTTTGTCTTCATTTCCTCCCTTCTACTTTTTTTGGGTTTTTCCTGGCTTTCTGGATGGAAAATTAGTTTATTTTTAAGCCACTTAAGGATATAAATTTCTCTCTATGTACCACGTTGTTTAATAGCTGACAAATTTTATTTTATTTCTATTCTAAATACTTATTTCCATTAGATTCATGAATTAAATTGGTGTGTTTTGTTTGTTTTGTTTTAATTTCCTGATATCCTGATTTCTTTTGGAAAGCTCTACTTTTGTTGTGAACTTTTATTTTTATTTCACTGCAGTCAGTGAACATGGCTTATGCACTATCAGTCTTGACAAGGCTTCCCCTGTGGCATAGTATATAATCAGCTTTTGCACCTGTTCTGTCTGTTTGACTAAAAGCTGTGTTATTTCTATTTGTTGAATTCAGAGCCCTTTGCTTGATATTAGATCAATCTTGTTAAATGTGTAATTCAAAGTACTTCATACTTTATTACAGATATTTTTACATTTTATGTTTTTCTCTTACCATGTCATTGCTTTATCTCTCCTGAGCATTTGGTTGGATTGAGTACAATTTTTGTTCCATTTTCTCTCTATTGCTTTAATTTATGCACTTTCTTCACCAAGGGTTTAACCTAATTTAGCTTTCAAATATATATTTTTATGAAATATTGTAGAATTAGTATTTTTATTTTTATTCTTCCTCATCCCAAATAAGACAAGAAGATGTTAGTTTTCTTAGCTACTCTCCTGACCCCTAAAGTCTCATATGTAGATTTAGTTACAATTTAATAATTTTTAAAACCTTTTTTGTACACAGTAAGTATTGAGACCATTTTCTTTGTTCACTATTGATTCTTGTATTCTACTATATCTTGGGATTATTTTTTTCTTCTTGCTAGGCTATATTATTTAGTAGTTCTCCCCCTTCCTGCTAAGAGAGTCCGGAGTAAACTTCATGTGTCCCTGCTTGCTTGAAAATGTCTTTATTTTATCCTTACTATTGAATGAAAGTTTGCTTAGGTATCAAATTCCAGATTCAATAGTATTTTTCCTTAAGCATTTTGAAAATATTTTCAATCGTTTTCTAGTTTCCAAGGTTCTTCGTGAAAAATTATTTTAAACTGATAGTCATTTCTTCGCAGGTGATCTGATCTTTCTCTCTCATAGCTGTTAGAAATTGTTTTTCTATTTTTCATCTTTCTAAAGTTTTATAACATTCTAATGTGTAATTTTTTCTCTATCTGGTTTGTTACTTGACAAGCCCTTTAATCATTATCTTTCCTTCATTTTAACTAATCTGTTTTTTTTTTTAAATCTGTTTTTATGATATTTCTACTAGGTGAGGGCTGGAACTTTGGGATCCAGTTTCCAAATCTCTTAACTTTTTTTTCCCTTTTCCTACCTCTATTATTTTGTACTGTGTTGTGAAAAGAATCTCTCAGTTACACTGTTTGGCTTGTTGGTTTGTTCTTTAGTTCTATCCAGCATGTTATTTACTACACCTTTTTATTTTCTTTTGGATACAGAAACACACATGCATATACATACATACATACACACATACTTCCTCCCAGGTCTCTAATAGGAGATATAGCTATAGATGATATATAGATACAGATATACTGATATATCAACCCGCTCCTGTTTTATAAGCCCTGTTCTTATTTCAAGATTTTTCCTTTATCTCTGTGAAGATCTTGTTTATTTAAAGTCCTTTTCTGATTGGCTTCCTAACTCTATTTCCTAAGCTGAGAGTGTTTCTATTTGTTAGGCTTGTTAGACCCTGTTGAGGTGTATGTTTCTCACAGATTCAGTGATGTTTGGTTATGGGTTCATCTTCTGCAACATAATTCTCATCTCTGTGTCCTGGGCTTAAAGTATCTTCCCTATTACTTGTGGCTTTCTAGGTTGGGTTCCTGCCTATAGGTGGCTTATTGCAAAAACAGTCTTAACTTAGTCCTGAGATCTCTGTTCTCCATTTTCTTCTATAGATTCACATTTGGGTCAAGAAAAATTATTTTCCTGTTTTCAAATATGGTTCTTATTAGCTTAATATTTAAATATATCTTTATTTCATTTTTCTGGGATTGGGTTGAAAGATAAAGATTCCAGTACTACTCATTCAACTTTATGTGTATTTCTAATTGTCTTTGCCTTTTTTAGTTCAATATGATAGCATTCAGCAAGAAAAGTTTCATGATAGTTTTATCTTTATTGTATGTCAAAATAATTATTTGTTACATGTAATATTTTTCTTGAATTTTGCCTTGAAATTAATATTACAATCTGTTTCCTTCTCATTGAATTTTCAACATCTACCACTGCTAATAATTTTACTTTTAAGCTTTCAAGGTGTGTTATATATATTCTTTATGAAGAAACAAATAGATTATTTTAATCTAGTTTGAGACTCTTTTAATAAAACAAAAATTTTTAAAGATTTTATTTATTTATTTGACAGAGAGAGAGAGAGACAGCGAGAGAGGGAACACAAGCAGGGGGAGTGGGAGAGGGAGAAGCAGACTTCCTGCCAAGTGGTGAGCCCGACCAGGGGCTCAATCACAGGACCCTGGGATCATGACTTGAGCCGAAGGCAGATGCTTAACAACTGAGGCACCCAGGAGCCCCTAATAAAGCAAATTTGTCCATGGATGCTTTTGATTAAAACTAACATATATGATCTGTAATCTTGTACTATATTATTTTAAGGAAATTATTTAAAAAATATTTTTAAATAATTTCCTATTGTTAATTCTATAAATTGCTACTTATAAGATTTTCAAAAGCATTTTTTTTTTAAGATTTTATTTATTTGACAGAGAGAGACACAGCAAGAGAGGGAACACAAGCAGGGGGAGTGGGAGAGGGAGAAGCAGGCTTCCTGCCGAGCAGGGAGCCCGATGCGGGGCTTGATCCCAGGACCCTGAAGGCCACCCAGGCACCCCTTCAAAAGCATTTTTAACCTCTAGTTATTTTTATCTTGGTTAGGAATGAGAAAGTATCTTTAATCCTCTAATTTTCTCCCATATTTCCTTCATTCCATGGTCTTTGTTGATATAATCTTGAATTTTAAATCCAAATTATTTATAATCTAACAATGCTGTTCATTTTATATTTCCAACTTGTGAAATATATATATATCTTGTTTACCATTGTATCCAAAGGGCCAGACATCTAACAAACATGGCTGTATGTGTAGAACAAATTAATTCAATGACATCTTAGTACTTTACCTATGAAAGAGTAAGATAATTTGGTTGGATATAAAATTCTTGACTAATAGTTGTGGGGGTTTTTTCTCCCTCAAAATTCTTTTTTTTTATTATGTTAGTCACCATACAGTACATCATTAGTTTTTGATCTAGTGTTCCATGATTCATTGTTTGCATATAACACCCAGTGTTCCATGTAATATGTGCCCTCCTTAATACCCATCACCAGGCTAACCCATCCCCTCACCCCCCTCCCCTCTGAAACCCTCAATTTGTTTCCCATAGTCCATAGTCTCTCATGGTTCATCTCCCCCTCTGATTCTTCCCCTTCATTTTTCCCTTCCTTCTCCTGATGTCCTCCATGCTATTCTTTATGTTCCACAAATAAGTGAAACCATATGATAATTGTCTTCCTCTGCTTGACTTATTTCACTTAGCATAATCCCTTCCAGTTCCATCCATGTCAATGCAAATGGTGGGTATTCATCCTTTCTGATAGCTGAGTAATATTCCATTGTATATATGGACCACATCTTCTTTTTATTTTTAAGATTTTATTTATTTATTCGACAGAGAGAGAGTACAAGTGGGGGGAGCAGTAGAGGGAGAGGGAGAAGCAGGCTTCCCGCTGAGCAGGGAGCCTGAAGCGGGGCTCGATCCCAGGACCCTAAGATTATGACCTGAGCTGAAGACAGACGCTTAACCATCTAAGCCACCCAGGTGCCCCATGGACCACATCTTCTTTATCCATTCATCTGTTGAAGGGCATCTTGGCTCTTCCACAGTTTGGCTATTGCGGACATTGCTGCTATGAACATTGGGGTGCATGTGGCCCTTCTTTACACTACATCTGTGTCTTTGGGGTAAATACCCATAGTGCAATTGCTGGGTCAGAGGGTAGCTCTGTTTTTAACTTTTTGAGGCACCTCCACACTGTTTTCCAAAGTGGCTGTACCAACTTGCATTCCCACCAACAGTGTAAGAGGGTTCCCCTTTCTCCACAACCTCTCCAACATTTGTTGTTTCTCGCCTTGTCAATTTTTGCCATTCTAACTGGTGTAAGGTGGCATCTCAGTGTGGTTTTGATTTGAGTTTCCCTGATGGCTAATGATGTTAAACATTTTTTCATGTTTCTGTTA
>NW_022591148.1:0-7923 GCF_004348235.1 Phoca vitulina
GTAGGTAGAGAACTATAGGGTTTAGAGCAGGAGACTTCTAACATTTTAGAGAGAATGAAGAAGGTGGCAGTCAGGGAAGGAGATAAGAAGATGAGTCAGAGAGACAATGTTTAAAATTTAAGAATAAGCATGGCAATGAGTATGTCAGTGCATAAACTTTGGTGAGAGAAAAACTACCACTTATCTTCAGTAAATTGTCAAATCATAAAAATTACTGTGTACAATCATTTTCCTGGTAGTATGATTTTGCCAGATCTTACATTGGCAAAGGATCCCTTCAATTCTAAGCCTCGTTTCTTACACATTCTCTAGTGGAAGTTCCCCTCAGGCACCTAGTTATGTTAAATTTGAGGATATCATAGTGTGGAGTGAGCAGGTGTCTTCTTTGGACCCTGAGGCTGCAAGCTGGCCAAGTAGGCTTTGCCTTCCTGAGGCCTGGCAGCCAGCACTAGGATGGATGTAGGACAGGAAGACAGGGTTGGTACTCTAGCATGTCTCTGAAGATTGTACAGTGTTCTGGGAGGGTGGGGCATTGGAAGATGTTGACATGGAAGCTGCCCGTGGACTCTGCAGAGGTCAGGGGATTGGTCTATGTGGCCATTCATTAAGAATTAAGGCTGGAAAAACAAAAGGACTGAAGTCGGGCACTTTCTCCTGAGCTAGTAGGTATGACAGGAGAGGGAGCAGGCAACTCTTGGGCCAGTGAGCTGTGTTCAAAGGCCAGAGAAGCTGAGGATCAGAGAGAGCAAGAACCAAAAAGCAATGGGACATAATGGCTGGATTCCTGTAAGGGAAATATTATGCTCTCCAAGATTTGTAGCTGGATGTAATCATCAAGACAGTATGGCACTGGCACAAAAACAGACACATAGATCAATGGAACAAAATAGAGAGCCCAGAAATGGACCCTCAACTCTATGGTCATCTAATCTTCAACAAAGCAGGAAAGAATGTCCAATGGAAAAAAGACAGTCTCTTCAAGAAATGGTGTTGGGAAAATTGGACAGCCACATGCAGAAGAACAGAACTGGACCATTTCCTTACACCACAAACAAAAATAGACTCCAAATGGATGAAAGACCTAAATGTGAAACAGGAATCCATCAAAATCCTAAAGGAGAACACAGGCAGCAACCTCTTTGACCTCAGCCGCAGCAACTTCTTCCTAGACACAGAGCCAAAGGCAAGGGAAACAAGGGCAAAAATGAACTATTGAGACTTCATCAAGATAAAAAGCTTTTGCATAGCAAAGGAAACAGTCAACAAAACCAAAAGACAACCGACAGGATGGGAGAAGATATTTACAAATGACATATCAGATAAAGGGCTAGTATCCAAAATCTATAAAGAACTTATCAAACTCAACACCCCAAAGAACAACTAACCCAATCAAGAAATGGGCAGAAGACATGAACAGACATTTCTGCAAAGAAGACATCCAAATGGCCAACAGACACATGAAAAAGTGCTCAACATCGCTCGACATCAGGGAAATCCAAATCAAAACCTCAATGAGATACCACCTCACACCAGTCAGAATGGCTAAAATTAACAAGTCAGGAAACGACAGATGTTGGCGGGGATGCGGAGAAAGGGGAACCCTCCTACACTGTTGGTGGGAATGCAAGCTGGTGAAGCCACTCTGGAAAACAGTATGGAGGTTCTGCAAAAAGTTGAAAATAGAGCTACCATATGACCCAGCAATTGCACTACTGGGTATTTACCCCAAAGATACAAATGTAGTGATCCGAAGGGGCACATGCACCCCGGTATTTATAGCAGCAATGTCCACAATAGCCAAACTATGGAAAGAGCCAAGATGTCCATCAACAGATGAATGGATAAAGAAGATATGGTATATATATACAATGGAATATTATGCAGCCATCAAAAAATGAAATCTTGCCATTTGCAATGACATGGATGGAATTAGAGGGTATTATGGTAAGTGAAGTAAGTCAATCAGAGAAAGACAAGTATCATATGATCTCACTGATATGAGGATTTTGAGAAACAAGACAGAGGATCATAGGGGAAGGGAGGGAAAAGTGAAACAAGACGAAGCCAGAGAGGGAGACAAACCATAAGAGACTCTTAATCTCAGGAAACAAACTGAGGGTTGCTGGAGGGGAGGGGGGTGGGAGGGATGGGGTGGCTGGGTGCTGGACATTGGGGCGGGTATGTACTATGGTGAGCGTTGTGAATTGTGTAAGACTGATGAATCACAGACCTGTACCTCTGAAACAAATAATACATTGTATGTTAATAAAAAATTTTAAAAAAAGATTTGTAGCTGGACATTTTTGTTCACTGATGCCTCTGGCAACACTAGTAACTTCTGGATGTAAAGGGGCCATATTCTCAGGAAAGAATTTAGGTACGGCGCCCCTGTTTTATTTTTGACTTCACAAGTGACTTTTTGTCATTGAAATATCTCATTCTGTTTCTAGCACCGAGTAGATTTTCTTCAGCTGATGATTAATTCCCAGAATTCCAAAGAAATAGACACCTATAAAGGTAAGTAAAAAGAGGTTCAGATGGCTCTTGATGGGGCGATTCAGAGAAAGGGGGTGGTTCTGAGGTATATGGAAGATTTTTAGCAGATGGAATATCAGAATATCAAAGAAAGACACATGTTCAGATACAAATGGTAGCCAGAGCATTTTTCAGAAGAACACAGCCGCAGTTTGTTCATAGCTTGAAGGGCAATGATAGACAAAGCTGTCAGTGGTCTGCCACATGGGAGCTTGTTTCCAATGTCAGTCCTCCAGCCTAATCCAGATCCACTGAATCAGACCCTCAGCCTGAAAATTCATATCAAGGCTCATCACATCAGGAGGTACCTGACCCCAGTGTTGGTGACCTTCACTTGGAACACTTGGGTAAACATGTGTTCATTGGCTTAATCTATTCCAATTTTTTTTTTCTTTTGTAATTAAGAAGTAACTTGTGCAGGATGCCTTTGTGACTGTGCACATAACGGTGTTTGTCTTTAAACCATCACGTACTACTTTTACCATCCATGGATGGTATTTGACTAAAACCATTATTACTATGATGGTTGCAAAATGATGACTTTCTACTTCCACCATTTCTTCTACATTTGGAGTGATAGTCCATTGTTAGGGTGAGCTTTCCATTCATCATCATTATTATATTTGTTTATTTATATATGCCAGTATGATCTTAATATTACTAACTTAGTCTCTTACATCATTTTTAAAATTTAGATTGTCAATTCTCTCAGATTTGTCCTCTAGAAGCCATTTTAAGTGGGCTCCTATACCCCTTTTTTTCGTTCTTCTTCTTTTTTTATGTTTTCTATAGACTTTGTTTTTTTATAGCAGTTTTATGTTCACTGCAAAATTGAGTGAAAGACACAGAGATTTATCCCATATTCCTTCTGCCCCACCTACATATAGCATCTCCCACTATCAAAATCCCTCACGATGTGGTAATTTTGTTACAATCAATGCCCCTACAATGACATTATTACCACCCAAAATCCATAGTTTAAATTACAGTTCACCCTCGGTGTTGTACATGCTGTGGGTTTAGACATACTTATAATGATGTATATCCACCATTACAGCACATAGAGTATTCTGTATCCTTTGCCCATTTATTTTCTGCGCATTTCCTTGCATTCTGGTGTGAGACATTCCAGGTTTCTCTTCTGTTTCCCCTGATGAGCCCTGGAATCAGCCATTTCTCCAAGAAGCTCTTAGTGAGAAGTGGTATTTAGAAAGCAAAATCTGGGATCTAGGAGTGCTCATTGCTACGAGGGTTTCTTTGTTTCTATTTCCTCTCAGTGGGCCAAGCAAAGAACATCAAATATATTTACACAGAACTGATGAAGATAAATATTTCTATATCCATAACCAGTGATGTAATTATGGTCTCTGCATCTGAAAGAAAAAAGGAATCTTGACTTATCATTGTTTCTATGACTGAAATATTCCCATTGTGGTTAATTTCAAGCTATCTATGGTTTGACAACCATCGGACAAAATTCTTGAATATATAACAGCTGATTCTAGAGAAAAACGATGGGCTTACTCTATGACACCACTCTCTCTCTCTCTACATATATATCTATATATCTATAACTATGCCTACTTCTATTTTTTCTATCATCTATCTATTTATCTCTATCTATCTAGTTCTACTACTTTCTGTGATAAAGGAAAGATTCTACATATGCTTGGTTCTATGAACCACTACACACATGTGGTTATTGAGCACTTGACATGTGGCTAGTGTCACTGAAGATCTGAATCTTATATTCTATTTAATATAACTAAGTAAAACTTAAATATAAATAGCTACATCTGGCAAGTGGCTACCTTATTGGACAGCACAGCTCTAAAGTTTGATTATCATGGGGTTCATGGTAATCGAGAGCAAGAATTTGATAGTTGAATTTATCCACAGCAGCATCACAGAAAGTATGACTGGGAAATCAGAACTCTATAGACCTTTCTTACACTTTTTTATTGTTTTTAGTTGTGAATTATGTGTTTGTGGCAAGTGCCAAGTTCATTTCAGTGCTCTATGTATCCAAATGTCCTGATACAGTTCTGATCAAAGAGATTAGAGCATGACCATGCTATGTTTCTGCCAGGAGAAAATCAAAGGAGATGCCAACTTATATTCAGAGTGGGGCCGTTCACTAAGGAAGGTGACTGATTCAGGCCATGATTGAATAGGCATTGCTAATTCCATTCACTGCATTCAGTTTGTCTATATTTCTTGCCAGCCAGTACCCTGCTATTGACACATTCTTTCTTCTGCTCCTTTAAGGGCATGGATTATCCTAGTTCTGTCCCACTCTTCTCACTTTGTCTGTGTCATAGTTTCTGTACATATTGGAGATCATCCACTTGAGAAGTTGTGTGCCAGGTCTTCTATTAGCTGAGACCTCAGAAAGGTATAATCTGTGCTTCTCAAGGTAGGTTGTGCACACAAATCACCACATCTCATGAAAGGTCAGATTTTGATTTGATACTTTTAGGGTGAAGTTTGAGATTCTGCATTTCTAATAAGCTCCCAGATGCTGCAGATCCCACACTTTGAGCAGCAAGAGTTTATCTGTAGCTCAATTGTGTTCTCTTAAGTTCCCACAAATATGTTTAGATGAAAGATCATTCATTTTTCCTGACAATTAAGCCTTAGCATTGCAAACTCTCTAATGAGATTTAAGTTCTGTTTAAGCTGGAAGGATTTAAATTTTCCTGGGGGAGAATGTTATCCCATGTGACTTAGGACTGAAGTCCTTTTAGGATTCTGGATACTGAAAACTGTGTACATTAGACAGAAATGCCAGCTCCTGAAATTACCTATCTGTGTTGGTGGGGAGGGTAGCATAAGCAGGAGCAGATGGCCAAGAATAGTATAGACCATGGGAATAACCAGATCAAGACAACTTCTGGCTTTTCTGGCTCTGAAAGGTAGACATCAGAGTGCAAACCATTGTGAGTTTGATTCTGAATTGCTTTTACATTTTTCCCCAAGGGAATTGGGAGTTTCCAATAGATTTCTCATCATCTAAACTGTGATGTTTTATATTCACCTGCTCTAGCTAAAATGTCTTTGCTTCTTTTAGCTCTCTCTGATCTGGAGCTCGTGGCCCAATCTATTATCTTTATTATTGCTGGCTATGAGACCACTAGCACTTCTCTTTCCTTCCTTGTGTATGAATTGGCCACTCACCCTGATGTCCAGCAGAAACTGCAGGAGGAGATTGACGTGACTTTCCCCAATAAGGTGAGCGGTACCTACCTGAAGAGGGAGTCAGGATAGGCTTGGTTATGTCTCAGTAACACATTAGCCCTCAAACCAAGTGGGTTTTCATAAAAAGGTTTACTTCTAACTCATTAGCATGTCCAACATGGGGGTGAGTCTGCTTCATGTAGTATTCAGTGATACTGGGGAAAGAGGCTCCACTTTCTTATACCTGCATTATCTGGAACTTGGGGACTAATTGTTAGCTGGGGAACAAGGAACTAGAGTGTTGCTCACTTGCTTTTCAAATGTTTGGCCCCGAACAGACATCCATCTCATCAGTTCACAGCCGATTTGCAAAGTAGTTTCCCCTAAGTTCCCATGGGCTGGGAACTCTGGGGGTCTTCATGGTTATTGGGTGGACAGTGAGTGTCTCTGCCACACACCCTATGAAATGGCAACCCTATAATCTCCATGTAACAATTCAGGAAACTGGACTACAGAGAGACATCATAACGTTTTAAATTATCATATAACTAGTGGTGAAGAAGCCAAGCTAGGAGCCAGGGTGCCTAGATCCTGATCAACCTCTAACCTCTACAATGCTGGCTCTTAAATATAACACCAGGGCTCCTGGGTGGCTCTCTCGGTTAAGGGTCTTCCTTCAGGTTGGATCATGATCCCAGGGTCCTAGGATCAAGTCCCACATCGGGCTCCCTGTGTAGTGGGGAGTCTGCCCTCCCTCTGCCCCCCGCCCCTGCTTGTGATCTCTCTCTCTCACTCTCTCCCTCTCTCAAGTAAATAAAAAAAAATATATATATATTTTATATCACCAAGTGATAGGCACATATTGACCACACTGTTTACCAATCCCTGCCCAACCTGGAGTTCCCTACTTATGAAGAGACCTGGTCTCTCAGGCTGGAGTGGCTTATTTGGCAAACAGTGAAACCCTGAAGCAACAACAAGGAGACCTTTCCAGCAACAGAGGGTGGACTGAGAGTAGGGTTCTGATCCTCTATATAACGTTCCATAGAACTGAAATTGTGTGTCCACATTTGGTAGCATCCAATCCTACCCTTCTCTTGCCCTACTTGGGTTGAAAGGAAGTAGTGTCTCCCCCAATTATTTATACTTTTTATATAATAGAGTGTTTTTCTCTAAATACTATAAATATAATTGAAAAGCTAGGAAGCAGGATATTTCCGCTAGAAGAGTTTATGTGAAAGGGGATATTTTGTGTTGCATGTTCTTCTTCCATGGTGCAGATGTGTGACCCCTGTTTTGAAAGGGAACAGTGACTTCAACATATTTCACTCAATACTAAGGGTCATAGGGAAGGAAAAATAAAATAAGAGAAAAACAGGGAGGCAAACCATAAAAGACTCTTAAGTATAGGAAACAAACTGAGGGTTGCTGGAGAGGACAGGAGGGGATGGGGGGATGGGGTAACTAGATGATGGGCATTAAGGAGGGCACCGGATGTAATGAACACTGGGTGTTATATGCAACTAATGAATCACTGAATTCTACCCCTGAAATTCATAATACACTCTATGTTAACTAAATTGAATTTTTAAAAAATTTTTAAAAAGATTAAGGTTCACAATCTATTAGTCACTTTAGTTCACATGAGGAAGAAAAACCATACCTGGTATTGGGAAGGATTTCAGGCCCTGTTTAGGGGATTGTCCCTGCAGTCTCCCCTTGTCATTACTATTGCACACATGTCAGTGGGCCATTGAGCAGGTCAAAGGACATGGTAGACATTAAAATGTCCATAAATGCCCTTTATCAAAGCAAATTATTCTTAGGTGTTCCTAACTCTTCAGTAGTAGTGTGTAGAGTGAGTTGAACGTTGATCCCAAATCTCAATGTATCAAAATCTGTTTCTTTCCTTCCAGGCACTGCCCACTTATGATGCCCTTCTACAGATGGAGTATCTGGACATGGTGTTGAATGAAAGTCTCAGATTATACCCAATCAGTGGTAGACTTGAGAGGGTCTGTAAGAAAGATGTGGAAATCAGTGGTGTGTTCATTCCCAAAGGGACAGTGGTGATGGTGCCGGTCTTTACTCTTCACCGAGACCTGGATCTCTGGCCAGAGCCTGAGGAGTTCCGTCCTGAAAGGTACAGGGAACCCTGGAAAGGGGAACCCACCCTCATGTTGGAGGATATTCTGATATTTCCTTAGTATA
>NW_022591149.1:0-7923 GCF_004348235.1 Phoca vitulina
AGTGTCCTGTTCCATCATCTTAGTGACATAATATCAGTCTTTCCTCACTGAGGTGATGTTAGCTGTAGGGTATTTAGATGCTCATTATTAAGTCGAGGAACTTTCCTTCTCTTCCGAGTTTGTGAGTTTTTATCATGAAATGGTGTTGGAGGTATCCATTTTATTTTTTGTTTTGAGGAGGGCACGTGCTGTGGTGAGCACTGGGTGTTATAGTTAACTAATGAATCACTGAACACTGCAGCAAGGACTAATTATGTACTATACCGTGGCTAACTGAGCATAATAAAAAAAGTAAAAAGCTATGTGGGAAAAAATAAAAACAAAACACACATATGACAAAAAAATTTTTATAATTTAAATTTAATTTAATTAACATGTTCTGTATTATTAGTTTCATAGGTAGAATTCAGTGATTCATCAGTTACATACAACATCCAGTGCTCATTACTTCATTACTAAATGCCCATCATCCAGTTACCCCATTCCTCCAGCCATCTCCCTGGGAGCAACTTTCAGTTTGTTCCCTATAGTTAAGCATGTCTTATGGTTTGCCTCCCTCTCTGTTTTCATCTTATTTTATTTTTCCTTCCCTTCTCCTATGTTCATCTGTTTTGTTTCTTAAATTCCACATATGAGTGAAATCATATGATAATTGGATTTCTCTGATTAACTTATTTCGCTTAGCATGATACCCTCTAGTTCCAACCATGTTGTTGCAAATGGCAAGATATCATTCTTTTTGATGGCTAAGTAATATTCCATTATATATATACCATGTCTTAATTATCCATTCATCTGTCAATGGACATCTGGGCTCTTTCCATATTTTGGCAATTGTGGACATTGCTGCTATAATCATTGGGGTGTATGTGCCCCTTAAAATCACTATGTTTGTATCCTTCTGATAAATACCTAGTAGTCCAATTGCTGGATTGTAGGGTAGCTCTATTTTTAAGTTTTTGAGGAACCTCCATACTGTTTTCCAGAGTGGCTGCACCAGTTTGCATTTCCACCAACAGTGTATGAGGGTTCCCTTTCTCTGCATCCTGGTCAACATCTGTTGTTCCCTGAGTTGTTAACTTTAGCCATGGAGATATCCATTTTAAAACAAACTATAGTTTTGGAAAATGGAAGAAATATTCAAACTGGTTGACTTGCTAGGCCAGTCCCAAGATGATATATTGACGAGAGAATTATTTCTCTCTTTTTCCTTATGTCCCTTTGGGGAAAATACAGGGACAAGAGATTTCCATATTACTGTATCATTTCTTCACAAGAACAAATAGATTCCTCATCTTTTTAGTGTTAACTACAACTTTTTTTTAAAAAATCACATATCAAGACATCCATTTCTCATGCTGTGGATATATGTAAAGGCAGAACTGGTCTGAGGCAACATGCAGTTTTCCAGGCTATCTGGCTGCCTTCTACCAATCCAATTCTACTCTGCACAGCTTAGGAGAATGTACTAGGTGTTAATCCTCCGTATTCCCCTGGAGGAGTAGTTTCCCTGCCAAATTTTCCCATACCACATTTATGTTGAAAAGAGATGGAATATAAAGGCTGGAAAACACATCAGGTGGCTGGATGTGTCCTCAACCTTGCGGGAGGCTAGGCATTTGGGGTAAGTATCTGTTAATCACCTACCATAGGGCCTACTACTAAGTTGATAATCACTAAATATTTGTTGAATAATTTCTGCCTGTTTAACAAAATTTCCACAACCTTTGAGACCTCCAAAACTTATGTAGGGCAAATTGTGTTTTTCTTTGATTCTAGTCTTTTGGTCCAGTGGGATTTATGAAAAGTGCAATCTCTTTGTCTGAGGATGAAGAATGGAAGAGAATGCGAACATTGCTGTCTCCAACCTTCACTAGCGGAAAGCTCAAGGAGGTAAGAAAAGAAGAGGACTTTCAGTGAGAAAGTTAAGGAATGCATCTGGGGGCAGGTAGGAAATAAAATCACAGTCCATCTCTAAAGGGTAGTCTGCTGAATTTGGGCTTCCTAAAAATGGTCTTTTCATGTCCTACAAGAGACATGATAAGATTTGTTATTACAAATCACTGCTCCATGCTTGTGAAAGCCATGTCATCCTAGGACTTGATTCTCAGATTTAACTTCAGGTGGTGTTGTATTTTGTGTGTAGATGTTCTCCATCATTGGCCAGTATGGAGATGTGTTGGTGAGGAACCTGAGGAAGGAGGCAGAGAAAGGCAAGACCATCATCTTGAAAGAGTAAGTAGGAGTGCAGCTGCTGGGATTCTGACTCTGTCACAACATTTCCCAGCTGCTGCCACAGAGCCAAATTCCCACTGTTGAGTTACTCAGTGAACAAGCTGAGGTAGGTGTATGATGTTACAACCCCAGTGGGCCAGCCAAGAAGAGGTAGCTCACCTAAAAAGGCAGAGCAGCCAGGAGAGAAAGGGTTTTCTTTTGTGTACATGAGGGAGGATTAATTTATCTGCTTAGTTGTCACCTTGGATATTCTGGAAGACAAAAATACATTATTTGAAAAGAAGACACATGATTGTACCAAATCTTTGAATGTAGAGAGTATGGAATGGTGGGAGGGAAAGGCACTTGGTACATATTGGTGCGGGGGGAAGGAACATTAACATGTGGAACTTGGAACAACTTAACCCCCTTCCTGATTTTGTTGAGGATATTAGCAAAACACTAAATATTAATTCTTTTTTTTTTTTTAAGATTTTTTTATTTATTTGCGAGAGAGAGAATGAGAGACAGAGAGCATGAGAGGGAGGAGGGTCAGAGGGAGAAGCAGACTCCCTGCTGAGCCGGGAGCCCGATGCGGGACTCGATCCCGGGACTCCAGAATCATGACCTGAGCCGAAGGCAATCGCTTAACCAACTGAGCCACCCAGGCGCCCCTAAATATTAATTCTTATGACCAGCTGTCCTTCTTTCAATCTCAAAAGAGAGAAGGCCCTGCTCATGGGATGGGTAAGGTGACCATTTTTTCCCCCTACCTGGAATATATTTTAATAATGTAGGATGAACAGATGTACATTGGGACTGTCCTAGGAAACTAGTGGCATATGGTATCTTAGCTATGGCATCCCCTAAGTCAATTTTGGTGTAATTTAATACATATTTTTACACTGGGAACATTCTTGTTCTTACATTTTCCAGAAATGAGTGAGTCCGAAGGATAATCTCAGATTGATGGAGATGAGACAGAGTGGGTCTTTCAGGAGCCTTAGCAGGGGTGTAGAGAAGAAGGGTTGGTGTTCTTGGCAGCACAGAACAGGGTGTTGGTGTTCTATCATGTGCTGAAGAGGAATCAGCTCTGAGTGTAGATACTGTGGTGAGAGGAGATCCCGGTCAATTTCACCTACTTGGCCCTGAGGAAGGGTTAATTATTCCACCATTTGTCCTTCTCAGACACAGTGCTAATCCACCTTCTACTGCCCATACTCAAAACACACTACTGTAATATGTCCAGCTCTTGGTCTCTAACCCTCCATGACTGAGCTCCTTGCGCTCAGAGGTGTGTCTAACATGTTACAGTGTCCCCATGACCCCTAGCGCAAGGCCAGCTGCATCAGTGGCACCTCCTGAGCACCTCGTGAGTGAGTGTGATGTCATAGAGACTCTTCAGATGATGTAGCAGGTGGTTCTGGAAGTGTGGCTCTTGTCTTGCCTGGTCATTGGAATCTACATGTACTTCCTGTTTCACGTGTTTGATAAGAACAGTAAAAAGGTATCGCTTTTAATTATCTACATCTTTCTTTCTCTACTAAGCATCTTTGGGGCCTACAGCATGGATGTGATTACCAGCACATCGTTTGGAGTGAACATTGATTCCCTCAACAACCCACAGGATCCCTTTGTGGAAAATACTAAGAAGCTCTTAAAATTTGATTTCCTTGATCCATTTTTCTTCTCAATATGTACGTACAGTACTAGTTTTCTCTTTTTCCTTCCTTCCCCTTTTCTCCCCTTCCTTCCTTCCTCTCTCACTTCTTCCCTTACTACCTTTCTACAACAATTTTACTGAGATATAACTTCATATAACATATATGTCCCCCTTTTTTAAAACTTATTTTTTCTTATGTTAGTCACCAAACAGTACATCATTAGTTTTTGAGGTAGTGTTCCATGATTTCATTGTTTGTGTATAGGACCCAGTGCCCCATGCAATACATGCCCTCCTTAATACCCATCACGTGAAATAAGTCAAGCAGAGAAAGTCAATTATCATATGGTTTCACTTATTTGTGGAACATAAGGAATAGCACGGAAGACATTAGGAGAAGGAGGGGAAAAATGAAGAGGGGGAAATCAGAGGGAGAGACAAACCATGAGAGACTATGTCCTCCTTTTAAAATGTACAATTTAATTTTTACAGTCTGAGTGTTCATCGTCCAAGGAATGGATAATGAAAATGTGGTATGTATATACCATGGAATCTTATTCAGCCATAAAAATGGAAGGAAATTCTGTATTTGGACAACATGGATGGATCCTGAGGGCATTATTAAATGAAATGAGTCAGGCAGGGAAAGACAAATATTGTATGACTTCAATTACACGTGGAATAAAAAAACAATACAAGAAACGAAGTCATACAAAAAGGAGATCAGATGTGGTTCTCAGAGGCAGGGATTGGGGGGGTGGGACTTGAATGAAGGTGACCAAAGGTACACACTTACAGTTATAAGATATATGAGTCCTGGACTGGTAAATACAACATGATGACTATAGTTAACACTACTGTATGATGTATTTGTAAATTGTCATCATAATGGCAGAAAATTTTGTTTTTATAACTATATGAGATGATGCATGTTAACTAATCTTATTGTGGTAATCATTTTTATATATGTATGTCAAATATATGCAGTACACCTTATCTTATATAATACTGTATGTCTGTTATAACTCAAGGAAACTGAAAACTCTTCTTGGTGCATTCAAAGATATGTGTAACGTTTACTACAGTTAATTGTTGGAATATTGTTGTCAACACAGAAATCCTGTACTTTTTTACTATCACTACCTACTTTCCTTAGCCCTAAGCAACCACTAATCTGCTTTCTGTCTGATAGATTTGCCTCTTCTGGACTCTTCATACAGATAGAATCATATAACATGTGATTTTTGTGGCTGCCTTCCTTCATTAGCATAATGTTTTCAAGGTTCATCCATGTTGCAGCATGCATCAGAACTTTCTTTTTATGGCAGAACAATATTCCATTGTATGGACATACTGCATTTTGTTTATCCTTCCATCTTTTGAGGGACATTTGGGTTGTTTCCAACTCTTGGCTATTGTGAATAGTACTGCTATCCACATTCATGCACAAGTTTTTGTTTGAATACCTGTTTTTAATTCTTTTGGGTGTGTATTCTGAGATGGAATTGTGAAGCAACTTTGCTGTTTGTACAATGCTTTGCATTGTAACTTGCTATGTTGCTAAGGTAAAGTGTGTTTAATTTAATAAGGAACTGCCAAACTGTTTTCCACAATAATGACATCATTTTACATTCCCACCAGTTAAACATGAGGGTTCTGGTTTCTGCTCATCCTTGCCAACAGTTGGTCTACATTTGTCTATCTTTTTGATGATGGCCATCTTAATGAGTGTGAAGGGTATCCCATTGTGGTTTTGTTTTGCATTTCCAATGACTAGTGAGGTTGAGCAACTTTTTATATGCTTGTCACCTATTTCATAACTTCTTTTTTAAATTTAATTTTTTATTTAAATTCAGTTATCCAAGGTATAGTGCATCATTTGTTTTTGATATAATATTCAGTGATTCATTAGTTGAGTATATCACCCAATTCTCGTCATATCAGGTGCCCTCTTTAATGCCCATCACCCAGTTACCCCATCCCCCCACCCACATTCCTTTCCACAACCCTCAGTTTGTTTCCTGGAATGAAGAGTCTCATATGGTTTGTCTCCTTCTCTGATTTATTTCCATTCAGTTCCCCCCCCACCCTTATTGTTCTCTGTACTATTTCTTATGTTCCACATTTGAGTGAAACCATATGATAATTGTGTTTCTCTGATTGACTTATTTCACTTAGCATAATACCCTCCACTTGCATCCATGTCAATGTAAATGGTAGATATTCATCCTTTCTGATGGCTGAGTAATATTCCATTGTATATATGAACCACATCTTCTTTATCCATTCATCTGTTGAAGGACATCTTGGCTCCTTCCACAGTTTGGCTGTTGTGGACATTGCTGCTTTGAGCATTGGGGTGCACAACTTCTTTAGCTAAATATGTATTCAAATTCTTGCCCATTTCTGGGTCAGTTGTTTGTCTGTTTTTGAGTTTTAAGAGTTGTCTGCATCTTCTAGATAAAAGACCCTTAAGATATATGATTTGAAAATTTTTTCTCCCATTCTGTAGGTGTCTTTTCACTTTCTTCAAAGTGTTCTTTGTAGCAAAAAATTTTTAATTTTGACGATGTACAATTTATGTATTTTTCCATTTTTATCTGTGATTTTAGTGTCATATTTAAGAATTTATTGTAATTTCTGAGGTCATGTGACTTGTCCCAGTAACATTTATTGAAAAGACTATTTTATTCCATTGAATGGTATTGGAAACCTTCTCAAAATTCAGTTGACCATAAACACATGGGTATAATTTTGAACTCCAAATTCAATTCCATTGATATATATGTCTCTCCTTATGCCTGGACCACACTGTCTTGATCATTATAGCTTTGTGGTAAGTTTTGAAACTGGAAGTTGGAGTTCTACAGTTTTATTCTTTTTTTTTTTTTTCTCCAAGATTGTTTTGGTCATTCTGGGTCCCTTAGATTCCATATGAATTTTATTTTATTTTATTTTATTTTAAAGATTTTATTTATTTATTTGACAGAGAGACACAGTGAGAGAGGGAACACAAATGGGGGAGTGGGAGAGGGAGAAGCAGGCTTCCCGCTGAGCAGGGAGCCCAATGTGGGGCTCCATCCCAGGATCCTGGGATCAGGACCTGAGCCGAAGGCAGATGCTTAATGACTGAGCCACCCAGGCGCCCCTCCATATGAATTTTAATTTCAGTGTGTCAATTTCTACACAGAAGCCGGCTAGGATTCTTATAGGGAGTACATTCATCTGTAGATCAGTTTGAGGAGTATTGCCGTCTTGACAATATTAAGTTCTAATCCATGATCATTGGATGTTTTTCCATTTACATAGATCTTCTTTAATTTATTTCAACAATATTTGTGGTTTTCAGAGCATAAGCACTTCTTTTGTTAAAGCTATTCCTAAGTATTCTGTTCTTCTTGGTGTTAGTGTAAAGGAGTTATAGTCCTAATTTCACTTTTGGATTTTTTATCACAATGTATGAAATATAATTGATTTTATTGAGGCTCTAGTCCAAAATAAAAGGCTAAGAGATCCAGGAATGTAATCTTGTTCCTTTGGTCACTCCAAAGATGTGGCAGGAGACACTGATCTGACTGTTCTAGTGGTGGCCCATATGTGTGACTTGCTCTGGCTCAGCCATTGGCTTGAAAGTTCAAGTAAAGGTCATAGAGGGAATAACTCTGATATGAATGAATCCTGGTGTCTTTTAATCCTCAGGTTGGTAGACCAAATTATAATTGCTCCAGGGCAATTTTTCATTTTCACTGATATTTCCATTGCTTTTTTTCCTTATAGTACTGTTTCCATTCCTTATCCCAGTTTTTGAAATATTAAATATCTGGCTATTTCCAAAACGTGTTACTGATTTTTTCACAAAATCTGTAAAAAGGATGAAGGAAAGTCGCCTCAAAGATAAACAAAAGGTAAATCTGGTGGTGGTTACATGTGCATGTTCACTTTTGATCCGTTATTGAACTGTATACATCTGATGTACACACTTCTAAGTAGGTTTTTACGGTAGGTAGAGAACTATAGGGTTTAGAGCAGGAGACTTCTAACATTTT
>NW_022591150.1:0-7923 GCF_004348235.1 Phoca vitulina
AGTGTCCTGTTCCATCATCTTAGTGACATAATATCAGTCTTTCCTCACTGAGGTGATGTTAGCTGTAGGGTATTTAGATGCTCATTATTAAGTCGAGGAACTTTCCTTCTCTTCCGAGTTTGTGAGTTTTTATCATGAAATGGTGTTGGAGGTATCCATTTTATTTTTTGTTTTGAGGAGGGCACGTGCTGTGGTGAGCACTGGGTGTTATAGTTAACTAATGAATCACTGAACACTGCAGCAAGGACTAATTATGTACTATACCGTGGCTAACTGAGCATAATAAAAAAAGTAAAAAGCTATGTGGGAAAAAATAAAAACAAAACACACATATGACAAAAAAATTTTTATAATTTAAATTTAATTTAATTAACATGTTCTGTATTATTAGTTTCATAGGTAGAATTCAGTGATTCATCAGTTACATACAACATCCAGTGCTCATTACTTCATTACTAAATGCCCATCATCCAGTTACCCCATTCCTCCAGCCATCTCCCTGGGAGCAACTTTCAGTTTGTTCCCTATAGTTAAGCATGTCTTATGGTTTGCCTCCCTCTCTGTTTTCATCTTATTTTATTTTTCCTTCCCTTCTCCTATGTTCATCTGTTTTGTTTCTTAAATTCCACATATGAGTGAAATCATATGATAATTGGATTTCTCTGATTAACTTATTTCGCTTAGCATGATACCCTCTAGTTCCAACCATGTTGTTGCAAATGGCAAGATATCATTCTTTTTGATGGCTAAGTAATATTCCATTATATATATACCATGTCTTAATTATCCATTCATCTGTCAATGGACATCTGGGCTCTTTCCATATTTTGGCAATTGTGGACATTGCTGCTATAATCATTGGGGTGTATGTGCCCCTTAAAATCACTATGTTTGTATCCTTCTGATAAATACCTAGTAGTCCAATTGCTGGATTGTAGGGTAGCTCTATTTTTAAGTTTTTGAGGAACCTCCATACTGTTTTCCAGAGTGGCTGCACCAGTTTGCATTTCCACCAACAGTGTATGAGGGTTCCCTTTCTCTGCATCCTGGTCAACATCTGTTGTTCCCTGAGTTGTTAACTTTAGCCATGGAGATATCCATTTTAAAACAAACTATAGTTTTGGAAAATGGAAGAAATATTCAAACTGGTTGACTTGCTAGGCCAGTCCCAAGATGATATATTGACGAGAGAATTATTTCTCTCTTTTTCCTTATGTCCCTTTGGGGAAAATACAGGGACAAGAGATTTCCATATTACTGTATCATTTCTTCACAAGAACAAATAGATTCCTCATCTTTTTAGTGTTAACTACAACTTTTTTTTAAAAAATCACATATCAAGACATCCATTTCTCATGCTGTGGATATATGTAAAGGCAGAACTGGTCTGAGGCAACATGCAGTTTTCCAGGCTATCTGGCTGCCTTCTACCAATCCAATTCTACTCTGCACAGCTTAGGAGAATGTACTAGGTGTTAATCCTCCGTATTCCCCTGGAGGAGTAGTTTCCCTGCCAAATTTTCCCATACCACATTTATGTTGAAAAGAGATGGAATATAAAGGCTGGAAAACACATCAGGTGGCTGGATGTGTCCTCAACCTTGCGGGAGGCTAGGCATTTGGGGTAAGTATCTGTTAATCACCTACCATAGGGCCTACTACTAAGTTGATAATCACTAAATATTTGTTGAATAATTTCTGCCTGTTTAACAAAATTTCCACAACCTTTGAGACCTCCAAAACTTATGTAGGGCAAATTGTGTTTTTCTTTGATTCTAGTCTTTTGGTCCAGTGGGATTTATGAAAAGTGCAATCTCTTTGTCTGAGGATGAAGAATGGAAGAGAATGCGAACATTGCTGTCTCCAACCTTCACTAGCGGAAAGCTCAAGGAGGTAAGAAAAGAAGAGGACTTTCAGTGAGAAAGTTAAGGAATGCATCTGGGGGCAGGTAGGAAATAAAATCACAGTCCATCTCTAAAGGGTAGTCTGCTGAATTTGGGCTTCC
Organism: Phoca vitulina; assembly: GCF_004348235.1. NCBI lineage: Eukaryota > Metazoa > Chordata > Mammalia > Carnivora > Phocidae > Phoca > Phoca vitulina. The sequence continues at coordinate 2,006 of NW_022591150.1, forward strand.
TAAAAATGGTCTTTTCATGTCCTACAAGAGACATGATAAGATTTGTTATTACAAATCACTGCTCCATGCTTGTGAAAGCCATGTCATCCTAGGACTTGATTCTCAGATTTAACTTCAGGTGGTGTTGTATTTTGTGTGTAGATGTTCTCCATCATTGGCCAGTATGGAGATGTGTTGGTGAGGAACCTGAGGAAGGAGGCAGAGAAAGGCAAGACCATCATCTTGAAAGAGTAAGTAGGAGTGCAGCTGCTGGGATTCTGACTCTGTCACAACATTTCCCAGCTGCTGCCACAGAGCCAAATTCCCACTGTTGAGTTACTCAGTGAACAAGCTGAGGTAGGTGTATGATGTTACAACCCCAGTGGGCCAGCCAAGAAGAGGTAGCTCACCTAAAAAGGCAGAGCAGCCAGGAGAGAAAGGGTTTTCTTTTGTGTACATGAGGGAGGATTAATTTATCTGCTTAGTTGTCACCTTGGATATTCTGGAAGACAAAAATACATTATTTGAAAAGAAGACACATGATTGTACCAAATCTTTGAATGTAGAGAGTATGGAATGGTGGGAGGGAAAGGCACTTGGTACATATTGGTGCGGGGGGAAGGAACATTAACATGTGGAACTTGGAACAACTTAACCCCCTTCCTGATTTTGTTGAGGATATTAGCAAAACACTAAATATTAATTCTTTTTTTTTTTTTAAGATTTTTTTATTTATTTGCGAGAGAGAGAATGAGAGACAGAGAGCATGAGAGGGAGGAGGGTCAGAGGGAGAAGCAGACTCCCTGCTGAGCCGGGAGCCCGATGCGGGACTCGATCCCGGGACTCCAGAATCATGACCTGAGCCGAAGGCAATCGCTTAACCAACTGAGCCACCCAGGCGCCCCTAAATATTAATTCTTATGACCAGCTGTCCTTCTTTCAATCTCAAAAGAGAGAAGGCCCTGCTCATGGGATGGGTAAGGTGACCATTTTTTCCCCCTACCTGGAATATATTTTAATAATGTAGGATGAACAGATGTACATTGGGACTGTCCTAGGAAACTAGTGGCATATGGTATCTTAGCTATGGCATCCCCTAAGTCAATTTTGGTGTAATTTAATACATATTTTTACACTGGGAACATTCTTGTTCTTACATTTTCCAGAAATGAGTGAGTCCGAAGGATAATCTCAGATTGATGGAGATGAGACAGAGTGGGTCTTTCAGGAGCCTTAGCAGGGGTGTAGAGAAGAAGGGTTGGTGTTCTTGGCAGCACAGAACAGGGTGTTGGTGTTCTATCATGTGCTGAAGAGGAATCAGCTCTGAGTGTAGATACTGTGGTGAGAGGAGATCCCGGTCAATTTCACCTACTTGGCCCTGAGGAAGGGTTAATTATTCCACCATTTGTCCTTCTCAGACACAGTGCTAATCCACCTTCTACTGCCCATACTCAAAACACACTACTGTAATATGTCCAGCTCTTGGTCTCTAACCCTCCATGACTGAGCTCCTTGCGCTCAGAGGTGTGTCTAACATGTTACAGTGTCCCCATGACCCCTAGCGCAAGGCCAGCTGCATCAGTGGCACCTCCTGAGCACCTCGTGAGTGAGTGTGATGTCATAGAGACTCTTCAGATGATGTAGCAGGTGGTTCTGGAAGTGTGGCTCTTGTCTTGCCTGGTCATTGGAATCTACATGTACTTCCTGTTTCACGTGTTTGATAAGAACAGTAAAAAGGTATCGCTTTTAATTATCTACATCTTTCTTTCTCTACTAAGCATCTTTGGGGCCTACAGCATGGATGTGATTACCAGCACATCGTTTGGAGTGAACATTGATTCCCTCAACAACCCACAGGATCCCTTTGTGGAAAATACTAAGAAGCTCTTAAAATTTGATTTCCTTGATCCATTTTTCTTCTCAATATGTACGTACAGTACTAGTTTTCTCTTTTTCCTTCCTTCCCCTTTTCTCCCCTTCCTTCCTTCCTCTCTCACTTCTTCCCTTACTACCTTTCTACAACAATTTTACTGAGATATAACTTCATATAACATATATGTCCCCCTTTTTTAAAACTTATTTTTTCTTATGTTAGTCACCAAACAGTACATCATTAGTTTTTGAGGTAGTGTTCCATGATTTCATTGTTTGTGTATAGGACCCAGTGCCCCATGCAATACATGCCCTCCTTAATACCCATCACGTGAAATAAGTCAAGCAGAGAAAGTCAATTATCATATGGTTTCACTTATTTGTGGAACATAAGGAATAGCACGGAAGACATTAGGAGAAGGAGGGGAAAAATGAAGAGGGGGAAATCAGAGGGAGAGACAAACCATGAGAGACTATGTCCTCCTTTTAAAATGTACAATTTAATTTTTACAGTCTGAGTGTTCATCGTCCAAGGAATGGATAATGAAAATGTGGTATGTATATACCATGGAATCTTATTCAGCCATAAAAATGGAAGGAAATTCTGTATTTGGACAACATGGATGGATCCTGAGGGCATTATTAAATGAAATGAGTCAGGCAGGGAAAGACAAATATTGTATGACTTCAATTACACGTGGAATAAAAAAACAATACAAGAAACGAAGTCATACAAAAAGGAGATCAGATGTGGTTCTCAGAGGCAGGGATTGGGGGGGTGGGACTTGAATGAAGGTGACCAAAGGTACACACTTACAGTTATAAGATATATGAGTCCTGGACTGGTAAATACAACATGATGACTATAGTTAACACTACTGTATGATGTATTTGTAAATTGTCATCATAATGGCAGAAAATTTTGTTTTTATAACTATATGAGATGATGCATGTTAACTAATCTTATTGTGGTAATCATTTTTATATATGTATGTCAAATATATGCAGTACACCTTATCTTATATAATACTGTATGTCTGTTATAACTCAAGGAAACTGAAAACTCTTCTTGGTGCATTCAAAGATATGTGTAACGTTTACTACAGTTAATTGTTGGAATATTGTTGTCAACACAGAAATCCTGTACTTTTTTACTATCACTACCTACTTTCCTTAGCCCTAAGCAACCACTAATCTGCTTTCTGTCTGATAGATTTGCCTCTTCTGGACTCTTCATACAGATAGAATCATATAACATGTGATTTTTGTGGCTGCCTTCCTTCATTAGCATAATGTTTTCAAGGTTCATCCATGTTGCAGCATGCATCAGAACTTTCTTTTTATGGCAGAACAATATTCCATTGTATGGACATACTGCATTTTGTTTATCCTTCCATCTTTTGAGGGACATTTGGGTTGTTTCCAACTCTTGGCTATTGTGAATAGTACTGCTATCCACATTCATGCACAAGTTTTTGTTTGAATACCTGTTTTTAATTCTTTTGGGTGTGTATTCTGAGATGGAATTGTGAAGCAACTTTGCTGTTTGTACAATGCTTTGCATTGTAACTTGCTATGTTGCTAAGGTAAAGTGTGTTTAATTTAATAAGGAACTGCCAAACTGTTTTCCACAATAATGACATCATTTTACATTCCCACCAGTTAAACATGAGGGTTCTGGTTTCTGCTCATCCTTGCCAACAGTTGGTCTACATTTGTCTATCTTTTTGATGATGGCCATCTTAATGAGTGTGAAGGGTATCCCATTGTGGTTTTGTTTTGCATTTCCAATGACTAGTGAGGTTGAGCAACTTTTTATATGCTTGTCACCTATTTCATAACTTCTTTTTTAAATTTAATTTTTTATTTAAATTCAGTTATCCAAGGTATAGTGCATCATTTGTTTTTGATATAATATTCAGTGATTCATTAGTTGAGTATATCACCCAATTCTCGTCATATCAGGTGCCCTCTTTAATGCCCATCACCCAGTTACCCCATCCCCCCACCCACATTCCTTTCCACAACCCTCAGTTTGTTTCCTGGAATGAAGAGTCTCATATGGTTTGTCTCCTTCTCTGATTTATTTCCATTCAGTTCCCCCCCCACCCTTATTGTTCTCTGTACTATTTCTTATGTTCCACATTTGAGTGAAACCATATGATAATTGTGTTTCTCTGATTGACTTATTTCACTTAGCATAATACCCTCCACTTGCATCCATGTCAATGTAAATGGTAGATATTCATCCTTTCTGATGGCTGAGTAATATTCCATTGTATATATGAACCACATCTTCTTTATCCATTCATCTGTTGAAGGACATCTTGGCTCCTTCCACAGTTTGGCTGTTGTGGACATTGCTGCTTTGAGCATTGGGGTGCACAACTTCTTTAGCTAAATATGTATTCAAATTCTTGCCCATTTCTGGGTCAGTTGTTTGTCTGTTTTTGAGTTTTAAGAGTTGTCTGCATCTTCTAGATAAAAGACCCTTAAGATATATGATTTGAAAATTTTTTCTCCCATTCTGTAGGTGTCTTTTCACTTTCTTCAAAGTGTTCTTTGTAGCAAAAAATTTTTAATTTTGACGATGTACAATTTATGTATTTTTCCATTTTTATCTGTGATTTTAGTGTCATATTTAAGAATTTATTGTAATTTCTGAGGTCATGTGACTTGTCCCAGTAACATTTATTGAAAAGACTATTTTATTCCATTGAATGGTATTGGAAACCTTCTCAAAATTCAGTTGACCATAAACACATGGGTATAATTTTGAACTCCAAATTCAATTCCATTGATATATATGTCTCTCCTTATGCCTGGACCACACTGTCTTGATCATTATAGCTTTGTGGTAAGTTTTGAAACTGGAAGTTGGAGTTCTACAGTTTTATTCTTTTTTTTTTTTTTCTCCAAGATTGTTTTGGTCATTCTGGGTCCCTTAGATTCCATATGAATTTTATTTTATTTTATTTTATTTTAAAGATTTTATTTATTTATTTGACAGAGAGACACAGTGAGAGAGGGAACACAAATGGGGGAGTGGGAGAGGGAGAAGCAGGCTTCCCGCTGAGCAGGGAGCCCAATGTGGGGCTCCATCCCAGGATCCTGGGATCAGGACCTGAGCCGAAGGCAGATGCTTAATGACTGAGCCACCCAGGCGCCCCTCCATATGAATTTTAATTTCAGTGTGTCAATTTCTACACAGAAGCCGGCTAGGATTCTTATAGGGAGTACATTCATCTGTAGATCAGTTTGAGGAGTATTGCCGTCTTGACAATATTAAGTTCTAATCCATGATCATTGGATGTTTTTCCATTTACATAGATCTTCTTTAATTTATTTCAACAATATTTGTGGTTTTCAGAGCATAAGCACTTCTTTTGTTAAAGCTATTCCTAAGTATTCTGTTCTTCTTGGTGTTAGTGTAAAGGAGTTATAGTCCTAATTTCACTTTTGGATTTTTTATCACAATGTATGAAATATAATTGATTTTATTGAGGCTCTAGTCCAAAATAAAAGGCTAAGAGATCCAGGAATGTAATCTTGTTCCTTTGGTCACTCCAAAGATGTGGCAGGAGACACTGATCTGACTGTTCTAGTGGTGGCCCATATGTGTGACTTGCTCTGGCTCAGCCATTGGCTTGAAAGTTCAAGTAAAGGTCATAGAGGGAATAACTCTGATATGAATGAATCCTGGTGTCTTTTAATCCTCAGGTTGGTAGACCAAATTATAATTGCTCCAGGGCAATTTTTCATTTTCACTGATATTTCCATTGCTTTTTTTCCTTATAGTACTGTTTCCATTCCTTATCCCAGTTTTTGAAATATTAAATATCTGGCTATTTCCAAAACGTGTTACTGATTTTTTCACAAAATCTGTAAAAAGGATGAAGGAAAGTCGCCTCAAAGATAAACAAAAGGTAAATCTGGTGGTGGTTACATGTGCATGTTCACTTTTGATCCGTTATTGAACTGTATACATCTGATGTACACACTTCTAAGTAGGTTTTTACGGTAGGTAGAGAACTATAGGGTTTAGAGCAGGAGACTTCTAACATTTT
>NW_022591151.1:0-7922 GCF_004348235.1 Phoca vitulina
ACACCCTACTTACCGCGGTGGGAGGCGGGGCTGAGGCGACTCTAATGCGCGCGGAGACCCCAGACCCCGGGGTGTAGGCCTGGGGACTGAGATTCTGACGTAGAAACGCGAAAGTTAAAATCCCTCAGCTGCCGATTTGACCTTCGCTCCCGGCTAGCCGCTTCCGGGTCGGCGAAAACCTGCGCGTGCGCGCAAGTGGGACGACGGGACTGGGAAGGGCCTGTGGGGAGTGCTTCCGGTAATGGGCGGGATGCGAATTGTGGCCTGGCCAGGATGCTCACCGCCTGTGGGCGGGGCTGGGGCAGAGTCTGGGTGGAGTGCCTCCGGCAGCTCGGGGAAGCACGTACTGGCCAGGCCTTCGCCCTCAATTCGGTGGGCGGGTTGGGGCGGAGATTCGAAGAAGCATTTCCGGTAATGGGAGGGAAACAGATACGATCTTTGGAGCCAGGGCGGCGGTAGGGCGGAGGCAGGCGGAAACTGGGCGTAGAGCTTCCGGCGCCTGGCGCACCGGAGGGGTGGCCCTGTCTGGGCCGTCGGAGTCGAGGCCACGGCCGTTGGGCGGGGCCTGGGTAGGGCGTCGCCAGAGAGATTCGGGCGTTCTGGGAGCCCCAAAGACCAGGGGCTGGATCCTGGGGACGTAGCCGGGATCTCGGGTAGGATCTGGGTGGGGCCTGGTTTCCTCTTCCCCTGCCCCAGTACGTGCTTTTTTAAATTTCCATCCCTTCCAATTTCTGTCACGTCTGGTGTAACAGGACTGTTGCCTGCCCATTTAAGTTGATGTTTTCAAAAGTTTGAGGTAAGGTTGGAGTTTTGTGGGCCACTTGTGTTGAAAGCTAACGTGGGGGCGCCTGGGTGGCTCAGTCGTTAAGCATCTGCCTTGGGCTCAGGTCATGGTCCCAGGGTCCTGGGATCGAGCCCCACATCGGGCTGTCTGCTCGGGGGGAAGCCTGCTCTCCCTCTCCCACTCCTGCTGCTTGTGTTCCTGCTCTCGCTATCTCTGTCTCTGTCAAGTAAATAAATAAAATCTTTAAAAAAAAAAAGAAAGAAAGCTAACGTGGTTACCTTTAATTAAGGTGAAAGTGGCATTCCTGAAAAACTGTTTTGAGGACAAGGAACAAGTGTTGGCAAGGATGTGGAGAAAAAGGAACCCTCCTGCACTGTTTGTGGGAAATCAAACTGGTACAGCCTCTGTGGAAGACAGTCAGGAGTCTCATCAAATAAAAGTAGAACTACTTTCTGACCCGTAATGGAACTACTTGGTATTGACCCAAAGAATATAAAAACACTGATTCAAAAGGATACATGCACCTCTATGTTTATTGGAGCATTATTTATAATAACCAAGTTATGGAACAGAGACGTAATGGATAAAGAAGTTGTACACACACACACACACTGGAGTATTACTCAGCCATAAAATAGAGTGAAATCTTGCTGTGTGTAACAATAATGGATCCAGAGAGTATTATGCTAAATGAAGTCAGAGAGACAGCATATGACTCAGTAATGTGTGGAATCTAAGAAACAAAATAAATGAACAAAGGAAAAAAAGAGAGAAACGAGTTTAGGACTTTGAACTACATAGTACACACTGAAGGTTGCGGGGGGGGGGGGGGTCGGGGGGGGATGGGAGAAATAGATGACGGCCATTTAAAGCACACTTGTCATGATGAGCACTGTGTAATGTATACAATTCATGAATCATTAAATGGTATACCTGAAACTAGTATAACACAATATTAACTATATTTGGTATTAAAATAAAAAACTTGGGGCGCCTGGGTGGCTCAGTCCATTAAGTGTCTGCCTTTGGCTCAGGTCATGATCCTAGAGTCCTGGGATAGAGCTCCATGTCAGGCTCCCTGCTCAGTGGGGAGTCTACTTCTCCTTCTCCCTCTTCTTCCCCACCCCTGCTCTGTGCTCTCCCTCTCGCTCTCAAATAAAATAAAAATAAAATAAAAAACTTAATGCAAAAAAACTTCACTTAGAGATAGACATGTGCATCCTGCGACAGGCAAAATGTACTGAGTGGTCTGGGACCAGGTCCTCTGTGGGGAGTGATGTGGGGCCATGGCTGGATCCAGGAATGTCTCCTGCATTAGCATGGAAGCAATTGAAGTAAGAAAGGAGTGCGGCTTTCTTTGCAAGGGATGCAAACTGAAATGTGAAATGCAATCTCTACCAATGTGAAATATGCCATTACTGACCAACATTTTTCGGAATTTCATTTCCATTTCTAGCCCCATTCATCATGGGCTCAATCCTGTGTTCATATCTAGAGCTGTTCATAGGCACAAGACCTGGTGTGTGGGAGATGGGGGTTGAGACATGTGATATTTAGGTCACCATTCACTGTTTAGAAAAATTTTTTTAGAGTATATATCTGAGTTGTTCTTTATGTTTGTCAACGTATTCCACACTTGAAGTGACTGATAAACTCAACTTGAGGTAAACTTTTGTGACCTCATAATTCATTTCTCAGTAATTTCTAAATATAATTGCAAATTCACTTTAGTTTTTTTAATGGAGATTTTTGTATTGAGAAAGGTAAGACGGGTACATAAAACCCATTTTAGGGAGAAAATGAAAACACACAATAGAAAAAGTAAATACTGTTTGGGCCATAGCAGAACCCAGAGAATACATTGTTTTAATTGAAAAATTCTAGGCGCTTCATAATTGACCTTTTGGTACAAAATGACCTATTAAATTTACTTTTATCCAGAGTATCACTTTCATAAAAAATTATGTTAGCATTTTTCTTTTTCTATTTCTAAATGTTCTGTCAGGTGTGGATTATAATCCTGCTCTTTTGAGTATATATTCTCTAGAAGACTTGAGTTTGATGTCAGTTAAAGAATACTTTTGCAATATTTCCAGAGCCATTTGACAGGCATGTGAGTTTTCTTTATATGAACACTAAAGGAAAGTGAAGTTAGACTGTCAATTTTCCAAAGGTCTGATTTATACCTTCAATAATCTTTAAGGCAATATCCATGAGTTAATATCCACGTTTCTCTAAAATCCATACGTGTTAAAGATGAACTCTACAGTAAGAACTGAGGAGATAAAGGCATTTTGGATAAAAAGGCTTTTAATATATTAAATTTGTAAGGTTTCACTCCTGTATACATTATGTGGTGTTTTGTAAGTTTTAAGCCTGCTTATGGCTTCTGAAGTTTATAATATTTGAATTACTTAACATTTACTAAGGTTTGAGTATCATTACTCATAAAATTCTTAAGTTTTCATTCCGAAATTAATATTGTGGTAACCTCACAAGGATTGAATTTTGGATGAAAACGTTGCGCTATATATTACATTTGAAGATTACTCTGAGGTATTTATTTATCGAATGTTTAATAATGTTTGACTTGGTTAAATACAGTGCCCCACTGTGTATAGTTTTAAGATCTCTCCAGTATGAATTTCTGATTAGTAAAGATTCATCCTGTCTAAAGATTTTCCAAGTTCATTACTTTTGCAGTTTCTTTGTAATATGTAGAACTATATTATTTTGTTATCAACAAAGAAGGAATCAAAACTTGCCCACCCTTATGCAAATGTTGGTTTTGACACTAGGAAGGATTCTTTCAGGTTGTGACACTAAAAACCTTTTTGATGGATTTCTTTGCTTGAGTACATTTACAATGTGTATCCTGTTTTAAATGTCTTCAAATAACCTAGATATAACTGAAAGAGAATCCAATCCTATTATCAAATCATTCCATGCATTTGTTTCCTGCATATTAAAAAAAATATACAGTGCTGGGGATAGATGAGAACCTTCAGAAGGTAATTATGTAGATTATGCTGTATTATATAATATTGCCTATCAGCCATGTTGGCATGAAAGAGGTTTCACAGCATGGACTCCCATGATCACAAATAAGTGACTTGTAGAACTTTCAACAAACTCTCAACAGTTGGGGAGAAGGCAATTATACGTGAAAGTCATGGATCCATTTTGTTTATGGGGAATTTTGCTGCTTGTGAAATTTGTATTATCCTGCATCGTAAAGATTTCCATCATGTGACATTCCCTATGAATTCTCTCTCCCGTGACGACCCCAGGCTGTACCATAGCTGTGGAACTGCATCAGCCGTGTGAGGAAAAGGGATACAGGAAACATCAATCAGGTTTGTCTACGAAATGGCAGGTACCATGTTAACCATTTTTCCCCCTCAGGCAAACTCTTCAGGAAAGGACAAACACCTACAATATTAAGAATCTGTGCCGCAACGACAGTTAACTCTATTCATCACAAATCTGGGGGTGGAAACTACTACTTCCATTCTAAAGAGGACTATGAAGCACAGTATTAAGTGATTTCAGTAACTTCATATCCTGTTTAGCAGCAGACTGGGGACTTAAACCTACTGGGGGTGGTAACAAATCACATCATGTAATCAACACGATATACGGAAAAAGGTGGTTGATGATGTTCTTCCAGTAATCTAGATCTACATTTAGCTGTTTTCATAAGTTGTCCTTGTAGTTTAGATTCTGGTATGCTATTTATAATTTTGTCTGTGACCAGCTTCCATTTATATTTAGAGATTTATTCTATATGGCAACACCAATTATGCATAAAGCTTCTGAGATTTTTTTCTAAGACATATTTATTTATTTAGAGCAAGAAAGAGACTGCGGGGGCAGGGGGACGCTGGGCAGAGGGAGAGAGAGCCTTAAGCTGGTTCCACACTGAGTGCGGAGTCAGACGCAGGGCTTGATCTCATGACCCCGAGATCATGATCTGAGCAGAAACCAAGAGTCAGATACTTAACTGACTGCCCCACCCAGGCGCCCCAGCTTCTGAGATCTTAATAAACTGCAGATACTCCGATTGCCACATAGTACAACAGGAACCTGCCCCATGACCAAGTTGGACTTAACGACTGCAAGATTTGCTTAATATTAGTATAGTAAGGGAGAGTTCTTTCTTTTTATTCCAGGAACAAAACAGTGGTACCTGTCACCACAGCACTGAACAATTTTATGATGCCCCAAAGTATGGTAGATAAAACACAATATGGAAATTATAGCAAGGCAGCAGGGTACAAGGTTAATGATCAAAAGTTAACGGCCTTCCTAGATACCAGAAATAAACAAGTGAATTAAAAATTAAAAACAAAATACCATTTACATTAGGACCAAAACAAAAGGAACCATCACAGACACTAGTGGCAATTCATGAAAGGTCTGTGTTGAAGACATAACATCATCAACAGATTTTCAACCACAAGTCCAAAGTCAATAATCAAGTAATCTCATCAAGAAATAGAAAATAAAAAGATCGTATAAACTGAAGATAAGCAGGTTGTTCCACAGATATCCCTGCTCCTTTGACACCCATCATTTCATGAATTTTAAAACATTTTGACTTTTAATTCTCCTGCAGAGTGTAACATTTGATTTGATTAATCTTCAAGAATTAGACTTAGTTCATACTACTAGAATTCTCTGATGCATAGTGTATTGTGAAACCTGCTTAAGCAATGTACCAGCACTCATTGTATTTGTAGGGTTTTCTCCGACATGAAATCTTTGGTGAATCCTGAGGCATGACATGAAAGCTGTGCTACATTCTTTGGTGAGATTTCTTTGCAGTATGCATTCCCTCATGACTCCAAATGTGAGAACATTTAATAAAAGCCTTGCCACAACCTCCACATCTATATCTTCATTCTATGTATATTCTGGTGTCTACTCAGGCTTGAACAGTGCTTAAAGGATTTGTCACATTCATGACATTTGTAAGGTTTCTCTCTGGTATGAATTCTCTCATGATTCCAAAGGTATAAACATTTAATAAAAGTCTTACCACACACTTTATATTTGTATCTTCACTCTGTGTGTATTATGGTGTTTATTGATGCTTGAGTAGTGCTTAAAGGCTTTGCCACACTCATGACATTTATAAGGTGTCTCCCCAGTATGAATTCTTTGGTGAACAGTAAGGCTTGCATTCTGACTAAAGGCCTTGTCACATACATTACATTTATAGGGTTTCTCTCCATCATGAACTCTCTTATGTTGAGTAAGATTTGAACTCCTGATAAAGGCCTTGCCACATTCATTACATTTGTAAGGTTTCTCTCCAGTATGAATTCTCTCATGACTCCAAAGGTATGACCGTGTGGTAAAATCCTTACCACACTGATTACATTTGTAAGGTTTCTCTCCAGAATGGATTCTCTTATGTTGAGCAAGATTTGAACCACTAGAAAAGGCTTTGCCACACTCACTACATTTGTAAGGCTTCTCTCCAGTATGAATTCGCTCATGACCCCAGAGATGTGACTGTGTGGCAAAATCTTTACCACATATATTACATTTATATGTTTTCTCTCCAGCATGGATTCTCTGATGCCTCGTAAGGTTTGAGAACCTCTTATAGGCTTTGCCACACTCATTACCTTTGTAAGGTTTCTGCTCAGAATGAATTCTTTGATGATTAGCTAAGGTTGAGCAATGCCTAAAAGCCTTCCCACACTCATTACATTTGTAAGGTTCTTCTCTTTTGGGTGTTTTCTGGTGTTGTGTCCGTAATGAAGGATGCATAAGAACCTTCCCATATTTATTAAAAATGTTGATTTTGACACTAGAAGGAATTTTTTGAAGTGAAACTGAAGTCTTTTTGGTAGGCTTCTCAACTTGATTACTTTCATGAATTTCCTCTTGGGTCTGAAATCTCTGCAGTTCAGTCAGATGTGAATGAAAGCTTAATCCAAGTGTACTGTCCAAACAGTTTCTATACTTGCTTCCTAAATAACCTACCTTGTTTTTTAGTGCCTTACTCACCGTATCATGTTTGTAATATTCAGATGTATTTCTTCCTATGGAAACATTGTGCTTTACAGGAAAATGATTACAGAATTTATGATGTTGTTGATGTTCTCTACAGGTGAGATTTTTGTAATGGGTTGCAGTGTCTTCTACATAATTTTTTTCTTCATAAAGCCACTGAGTCTCAAATTTGTTCACGTCTTGGATTTTTCTCAAATCAAAATCCTCAAACTCATGTCTTATGTGTCTTTCCAAAATTAATGTTTGGAATAATTCTCCATTATTAATGTCTTCTTTTGGTGGTAATTCTTTGCTCACACATCTGGTAGAGATATCTGTAAGATAGAAAGAATCATAGGCTTCCTATTAACCAGAGTTTGAAAATGGGTATTTTATAATGAAAAGTATTACACCAAAAATAAAACTCGTAATTACAGAGCTATTACATTTGTCAACCATGGTATGCAAATGAACAGAAACACAAAGGATAAGATTTCACAATAAAGAAAGGCTGATTACAGGTAGTTCAAATTATTTTCAGAGAAGACTATTTATAAATGCCCTATGATCGAAAGTTACAACAGCCCTGAAAACTTTGGAATTTTCTACAGGTATCCCAAAGATCATAGCAACCTAGAGGAGGCATAAAGGTGGCTCATATTTAAAAGAAAAATACATATCAAACTCAATTATCGAATACTTATTGTACACAACATTAAAACAAAGCTTTAAGAATAACAAAATATTCTGAATACTTGCTATAAAACTGCATCCATGTAGAACAGGCATACTGCAATGTTAATAATCAGCGTCCTGTACTTATATTCCATAATCTATGCTACAATTATCTATTAATAATGAAAAAATAAACATGTTAGTAACCCCAGACAAATTCAGCAGTTATTAAGGAATATGTATATTTGTAAGAAATATATATAGGCATTAGAATTTTAAACAATTCACCCATAAGAAAAAAAAGAAAGAGGTTGTATTTCAAGAGAAGCACACAGTATCATAAACGGAAAATATTTTGAAATCATCCATTGTGAAATAGAAGTTCTGATAAATATGTAATAGTATAGAGATAACAGTGGGGCTCTGTGACATGGAAATGGCAAAGAAGGGAACTCCA
>NW_022591152.1:0-7920 GCF_004348235.1 Phoca vitulina
TAACAGAAACATGAAAAAATGTTTAACATCATTAGCCATCAGGGAAACTCAAATCAAAACCACACTGAGATGCCACCTTACACCAGTTAGAATGGCAAAAATTGACAAGGCGAGAAACAACAAATGTTGGAGAGGTTGTGGAGAAAGGGGAACCCTCTTACACTGTTGGTGGGAATGCAAGTTGGTACAGCCACTTTGGAAAACAGTGTGGAGGTGCCTCAAAAAGTTAAAAACAGAGCTACCCTCTGACCCAGCAATTGCACTATGGGTATTTACCCCAAAGACACAGATGTAGTGTAAAGAAGGGCCACATGCACCCCAATGTTCATAGCAGCAATGTCCGCAATAGCCAAACTGTGGAAGAGCCAAGATGCCCTTCAACAGATGAATGGATAAAGAAGATGTGGTCCATGGGGCACCTGGGTGGCTTAGATGGTTAAGCGTCTGTCTTCAGCTCAGGTCATAATCTTAGGGTCCTGGGATCGAGCCCCGCTTCAGGCTCCCTGCTCAGCGGGAAGCCTGCTTCTCCCTCTCCCTCTACTGCTCCCCCCACTTGTACTCTCTCTCTGTCGAATAAATAAATAAAATCTTAAAAATAAAAAGAAGATGTGGTCCATATATACAATGGAATATTACTCAGCTATCAGAAAGGATGAATACCCACCATTTGCATTGACATGGATGGAACTGGAAGGGATTATGCTAAGTGAAATAAGTCAAGCAGAGGAAGACAATTATCATATGGTTTCACTTATTTGTGGAACATAAAGAATAGCATGGAGGACATCAGGAGAAGGAAGGGAAAAATGAAGGGGAAGAATCAGAGGGGGAGATGAACCATGAGAGACTATGGACTATGGGAAACAAATTGAGGGTTTCAGAGGGGAGGGGGGTGAGGGGATGGGTTAGCCTGGTGATGGGTATTAAGGAGGGCACATATTACATGGAACACTGGGTGTTATATGCAAACAATGAATCATGGAACACTAGATCAAAAACTAATGATGTACTGTATGGTGACTAACATAATAAAAAAAAAGAATTTTGAGGGAGAAAAAACCCCCACAACTATTAGTCAAGAATTTTATATCCAACCAAATTATCTTACTCTTTCATAGGTAAAGTACTAAGATGTCATTGAATTAATTTGTTCTACACATACAGCCATGTTTGTTAGATGTCTGGCCCTTTGGATACAATGGTAAACAAGATATATATATATTTCACAAGTTGGAAATATAAAATGAACAGCATTGTTAGATTATAAATAATTTGGATTTAAAATTCAAGATTATATCAACAAAGACCATGGAATGAAGGAAATATGGGAGAAAATTAGAGGATTAAAGATACTTTCTCATTCCTAACCAAGATAAAAATAACTAGAGGTTAAAAATGCTTTTGAAGGGGTGCCTGGGTGGCCTTCAGGGTCCTGGGATCAAGCCCCGCATCGGGCTCCCTGCTCGGCAGGAAGCCTGCTTCTCCCTCTCCCACTCCCCCTGCTTGTGTTCCCTCTCTTGCTGTGTCTCTCTCTGTCAAATAAATAAAATCTTAAAAAAAAAATGCTTTTGAAAATCTTATAAGTAGCAATTTATAGAATTAACAATAGGAAATTATTTAAAAATATTTTTTAAATAATTTCCTTAAAATAATATAGTACAAGATTACAGATCATATATGTTAGTTTTAATCAAAAGCATCCATGGACAAATTTGCTTTATTAGGGGCTCCTGGGTGCCTCAGTTGTTAAGCATCTGCCTTCGGCTCAAGTCATGATCCCAGGGTCCTGTGATTGAGCCCCTGGTCGGGCTCACCACTTGGCAGGAAGTCTGCTTCTCCCTCTCCCACTCCCCCTGCTTGTGTTCCCTCTCTCGCTGTCTCTCTCTCTCTCTGTCAAATAAATAAATAAAATCTTTAAAAATTTTTGTTTTATTAAAAGAGTCTCAAACTAGATTAAAATAATCTATTTGTTTCTTCATAAAGAATATATATAACACACCTTGAAAGCTTAAAAGTAAAATTATTAGCAGTGGTAGATGTTGAAAATTCAATGAGAAGGAAACAGATTGTAATATTAATTTCAAGGCAAAATTCAAGAAAAATATTACATGTAACAAATAATTATTTTGACATACAATAAAGATAAAACTATCATGAAACTTTTCTTGCTGAATGCTATCATATTGAACTAAAAAAGGCAAAGACAATTAGAAATACACATAAAGTTGAATGAGTAGTACTGGAATCTTTATCTTTCAACCCAATCCCAGAAAAATGAAATAGATATATTTAAATATTAAGCTAATAAGAACCATATTTGAAAACAGGAAAATAATTTTTCTTGACCCAAATGTGAATCTATAGAAGAAAATGGAGAACAGAGATCTCAGGACTAAGTTAAGACTGTTTTTGCAATAAGCCACCTATAGGCAGGAACCCAACCTAGAAAGCCACAAGTAATAGGGAAGATACTTTAAGCCCAGGACACAGAGATGAGAATTATGTTGCAGAAGATGAACCCATAACCAAACATCACTGAATCTGTGAGAAACATACACCTCAACAGGGTCTAACAAGCCTAACAAATAGAAACACTCTCAGCTTAGGAAATAGAGTTAGGAAGCCAATCAGAAAAGGACTTTAAATAAACAAGATCTTCACAGAGATAAAGGAAAAATCTTGAAATAAGAACAGGGCTTATAAAACAGGAGCGGGTTGATATATCAGTATATCTGTATCTATATATCATCTATAGCTATATCTCCTATTAGAGACCTGGGAGGAAGTATGTGTGTATGTATGTATGTATATGCATGTGTGTTTCTGTATCCAAAAGAAAATAAAAAGGTGTAGTAAATAACATGCTGGATAGAACTAAAGAACAAACCAACAAGCCAAACAGTGTAACTGAGAGATTCTTTTCACAACACAGTACAAAATAATAGAGGTAGGAAAAGGGAAAAAAAAGTTAAGAGATTTGGAAACTGGATCCCAAAGTTCCAGCCCTCACCTAGTAGAAATATCATAAAAACAGATTTAAAAAAAAAAACAGATTAGTTAAAATGAAGGAAAGATAATGATTAAAGGGCTTGTCAAGTAACAAACCAGATAGAGAAAAAATTACACATTAGAATGTTATAAAACTTTAGAAAGATGAAAAATAGAAAAACAATTTCTAACAGCTATGAGAGAGAAAGATCAGATCACCTGCGAAGAAATGACTATCAGTTTAAAATAATTTTTCACGAAGAACCTTGGAAACTAGAAAACGATTGAAAATATTTTCAAAATGCTTAAGGAAAAATACTATTGAATCTGGAATTTGATACCTAAGCAAACTTTCATTCAATAGTAAGGATAAAATAAAGACATTTTCAAGCAAGCAGGGACACATGAAGTTTACTCCGGACTCTCTTAGCAGGAGGGGGAGAACTACTAAATAATATAGCCTAGCAAGAAGAAAAAAATAATCCCAAGATATAGTAGAATACAAGAATCAATAGTGAACAAAGAAAATGGTCTCAATACTTACTGTGTACAAAAAAGGTTTTAAAAATTATTAAATTGTAACTAAATCTACATATGAGACTTTAGGGGTCAGGAGAGTAGCTAAGAAAACTAACATCTTCTTGTCTTATTTGGGATGAGGAAGAATAAAAATAAAAATACTAATTCTACAATATTTCATAAAAATATATATTTGAAAGCTAAATTAGGTTAAACCCTTGGTGAAGAAAGTGCATAAATTAAAGCAATAGAGAGAAAATGGAACAAAAATTGTACTCAATCCAACCAAATGCTCAGGAGAGATAAAGCAATGACATGGTAAGAGAAAAACATAAAATGTAAAAATATCTGTAATAAAGTATGAAGTACTTTGAATTACACATTTAACAAGATTGATCTAATATCAAGCAAAGGGCTCTGAATTCAACAAATAGAAATAACACAGCTTTTAGTCAAACAGACAGAACAGGTGCAAAAGCTGATTATATACTATGCCACAGGGGAAGCCTTGTCAAGACTGATAGTGCATAAGCCATGTTCACTGACTGCAGTGAAATAAAAATAAAAGTTCACAACAAAAGTAGAGCTTTCCAAAAGAAATCAGGATATCAGGAAATTAAAACAAAACAAACAAAACACACCAATTTAATTCATGAATCTAATGGAAATAAGTATTTAGAATAGAAATAAAATAAAATTTGTCAGCTATTAAACAACGTGGTACATAGAGAGAAATTTATATCCTTAAGTGGCTTAAAAATAAACTAATTTTCCATCCAGAAAGCCAGGAAAAACCCAAAAAAAGTAGAAGGGAGGAAATGAAGACAAAGGCAAAATTTAATAAATTAGAAAAATGCACAAATACCAAAAGTAGAGTTGATTAGCAAAAGCAAAAGCTAGTTCTTTGAAAAGTTTTATAAAATAAACAATATTCTGGGAAAAAAATTCTATGAGAAAAGAAAGCACATAAATAGAATCTGAAATGAAAATAGAGACATAAAAATGCTTTAAAAATTAAAATGTATTATGAAAACTATATGAACAACTTTGTACCAAGGAATTTGAAACATAAATAAACAGAATATTTTAAGGAAAATATAAATTATAAAAATGAGCTCAACAACATAAGCGAATAAACATAAAGGAAATGGAACAGAAGCCAAAGATATTTCCTAAGAAAAGGCACCAAACCCAGATAACTTTATGGGTGAGTTCCAGCAAATCTTCAAGGAATAGATAATTCTCATCTTATGCTAACTGTTCCAAACAATATAAAAAGGTGGGAAACCAACCAAGATATTTTGTAAAGCTAGCTTAAACATGATATCAAAACCAAACTATGTTCATAAGTCAGATTTGGTGTATACCTTTCTTTTGGTTCAGAGTGTGTGAGTGTGTGTGTGTGTATGTGTGTGTGTGCGTGCATGTGCATGCACACAATTTTATTTATAGGTAGTGAATTATGTTTTTGTTGTGAACATTCTTCCTCTTACTTGATCTAATTGGTTATCAAATAAAATACTAACTATTGAAATTCTGAAATCAGCATAACCTAATGGAGTTTGATAGAAAGGGACATTTTTCCCTTGATGGGATTTATTTAGTTTCATGCTAGATTTCAATAGTTGTCTCATAATTTCAGGGTATAGTAATTTGTATAGTGTAGACATATACTCTGATTTATGTGCATTTTATTTGGAAAGAAAAAAAAAAACGAATGAGAAAACAGTCTCTAAGGTCCCAACCATCATACATCAAGATCTCCTTTCATCTTTCTACATGTTACAGATACTTCATATATAAGCTATAGAGAACTATACAGATGTTAGTCATTACAAGAATGTTACAAGAATGGTCAGTCTTCTGTGACAGGATTGGGAAACAGTTCTGTCTCTAATCCCAGGGAAATAAGTTTCTCTTCATAGTTCCTTTTCTCTCCAGTGCTTTGTGAGACCATTGCTGGAAAAAGAACTACTACTTGAATTGCCACATTTACTGTTCATGAGTTAGTAGGAGACTGAGGTGACTCTGGCTAAAGGCACAGAGATTCTCTAAGCTACCATCACCTTTTCTTGCCATTTATGTCATTCACTTTCCTATAGACTCTGTTATAAATGGTGAATTAGCACCACATATACATGTAAAGTAGTGAAAAGAACATGTAGAATTAGTCCTAGTTCAAATCTTGACTCTACTGTTTTCTAGTTGTGTGACATCAGGCAGGTTAATTAATTTCTCTGTACTGCAAGCTTTCTCTTTGTAAGAAGCAGCTATTAAACATCCCAGGGTTGTTAAGGAGAATATAGTACATAGTATATACAAAATTATTTAGCACAACTTTTCTTATGTATAGCCAAGTATTCCATATATGTTGGCTCCCTGACAATTTATAAGAAATCTTTGATCTAGATCACTTGATAAATGTCTTTTTGAAAATTTGGTTTGAATTTCAAACAACCAATTTATAAGTGAATTTTAGAAACATTAACAAGAAGTTGCCTGTAAAGTACTTAGCATCATGGCTAATTTGAATTAGCCTTTTGAATAGGAGCTGAGTCTTCATCTGGTACCTGTTGCACAGCAGAAATCAGATATTTGAAGAATGAAGGTGACATTTATGTGTATGTGATTATTTACAAAAATAATTAACATGATGCAGCACTTCCTAGTTTACAAAGCTCTTTCACTATCACAATTTTATTTGTTCACCAAAACCCAGGGAGTAAAGTCCAAACAATATCATCATCACTATTTCACAGTTGAGGAAACAAGACTCAGAAGTTTTCAGTGACTGTATTAAGGTCACAGTTAGAGCTTAGAACAGGGGTTCTGCTGACTCTTTTTGCAAAATTCAGTTACTTTTCTCATGGTATCTTATGCTTTGGGAGAGGTGTGCACTAAATGGAGTAAGAATAAGAAAGTCATTTGAGAGTAATTTGGCAATAACCTGCAAGTTTGAAAATGTGCTAACCCAGCAGCTCTACTTCTAGGTATATACCTTAGGGAATCTCTCTACAGGTGCATAAGGACTCATGAACAAGAATGCTTATGGAGCATTGTTTGGTAATATTAAAAATTGGAAGCAACTTAATGCCCATCTGTAGGAGAAAAAAATAAGTAAGCTATGTTTTTTTCATAAGATGAAATGTTATACAACAAAACAATAAGTTAGCCCTCAGAAACATGATATTGAGTGAAAAAAAGAAATTTTAGAATGATACATGTATCCTGGAGTCCAGAGTCTTTCATGGTTTGTCTCCCTCTCTGATTTCTTTCCATTCAGTTTTCCCTCCCTTTCCCTGTGGTCCTCCGCACACATAATAAAAGATAAAATAAAAACAAATGAACTTAAAAAATAAAATGAATAAATTAATGAAAAAAGAATGATACATGTAGCATTATAGCATTTATGAAACTTTTTAAAAAGTGAAATAATACCGAATTGCTGTATGAGTTCTAGTAATTGGGGGGTGGAGTCTTTTGGGTTTTCCACATAAAGTATCATGTCATCTGCGAAAAGAGAGAGTTTGACTTCTTCTCTGCCAATTTGAATACTTTTTATTTCTTTTTATTGTCTGATTGCTGTTGCTAGGACTTCTAGTACTATGTTGAACAATAGTGGCGAGAGTGGGCATCCTTGATGTGTTTTTGATCTTAAGGGAAAGGCTCTCAGTTTTTCCCCATTGAGGATGATATTTGCTGTGGGTTTTTCATAGATGGATTTTTTGAACGTGAGGAATGTTCCCTCTATCTCTACACTCTGAAGAGTTTTTATCAGGAAAGGATACTGTATTTTGTCAAATGCTTTTTCTGCATCAACTGAGAGGACGATATAGTTCTTCTCTCTCTTCTTATTAATGTGTTCTATCACAGTGATTGATTTGTGAATGTTGAACCACCCCTGCATGTGGCAGGATACCAAATCAATGCACAGAAATCAGTTGCTTTCTTATACACTAACAATGCAACTGTAGAAAGAGAAATTAGAGAAACAATTCCATTTACAATAGCACCAAAAAACATAAGATACCTCAGAATAAACCTAACCAAAGAGGTAAAGGATCTATAGGAACTACAGAACACTCATGAAAGAAATTGAAGAAGACACAAAAAGATGGAAAAATATTCCATGCTCATGGATCGGAAGAATAAACATTGTTAAAATGTCTGTGCTACCCAGAGCAATCTATACCTTCAATGCCATCCTGATCAAAATTCCAATGACATTTTTCAAAGTGCTGGAACAAACAATCCTAAAATTTGTATGGAATCAGAAAAGACCCTGAATCACCAAGGAAATGTTGAAAAATAAAAACGAAGCTGGGGGCATCACATTGCCCGATTTCAAGCTATATTACAAAGCAGCGATCACCAAGACAGCATGGTACTGGCACAAAAACAGGCATATACACC
>NW_022591153.1:0-7918 GCF_004348235.1 Phoca vitulina
AAGTTGGAAAGAACTCAAATACATGGAGGCTAAAGAGCATCCTACTAAAGAATGAATGGGTCAACCAGGAAATTAAAGAAGAATTAAAAAAATTAATGGAAACAAATGAAAATGAAAACACAACTGTTCAAAATCTTTGGGATGCAGCAAAGGCAGTCCTAAGAGTTAAGTATATACAAATACAAGCCTTTCTCGAGAAACAAGAAAGGTCTCAAATACACACCCTAACCCTACACCTAAAGGAGCTGGAGAAAGAACAGCTAATAAAGCCTAACTCCAGCAGGAGAAGAGAAATAGTAAAGATCAGAGCAGAAATCAATGAAATAGAAACCAAAAGAACAGTAAAACAGATCAATGAAATTAGGAGCTTGTTCTTTGAAAGAATTAATAAGATTGATAAACCCCTGGCCAGACTTATCAAAAAGAAAAGAGAAAGGACCCAAATAAATAAAATCATGAATGAAAGAGGAGAGATCACAACCAACACCAAAGAAATACAAACAATTATAAGAACATATTATGAGCAACTCTATGCCAGCAAATTAGATAATCTGGAAGAAATGGATGCATTCCTAGAGATGTATCAACTACCAAAACTGAACCACAAAGAAATAGAAAACCTGAACAGACAGATAACCACTAAGGAAATTGAAGCAGTCATCAAAAATCTCCCAAAACACAAAAGCCCAGGGCCAGATGGCTTCCCAGGGGAATTCTACCAAATATTTAAAGAAGAATTAATACCTATTCTTCTGAAACTGTTCCAAAAATTAGAAATGGAAGGAAAACTTCCAAACTCATTTTATGAGGCCAGCATTACCTTGATCCCAAAATCAGACAAAGACCCCACCAAAAAGGACAATTACAGACCAATATCCCTGATGAACATGGATGCAAAAATTCTCACCAAAATACTAGCCAATAGGATCCAACAGTACATTAAAAGGATTATTCACCACCACCAAGTGGGATTTATCCCTGGGCTGCAAGGTTGGTTCAACATCCGCAAATCAATCAATGTGATACATTACATTAATAAAAGAAAGAACAAGAACCCTATGCTCCTCTCAATAGATGCAGAAAAAGCATTTGACAAAGTACAGCATCCTTTCTTGATTAAAACTCTTCAGAGTGTAGGGATAGAGGGTACACACCTCAATATCATAAAAGCCATCTATGAAAAACCCACAGCGAATATCATTCTCAATGGGGAAAAACTGAGAGCTTTCCCCCTAAGGTCAGGAACATGGCAGGGATGTCCACTATCACCACTGCTATTCAACATAGTACTAGAAGTCCTAGCCTCAGCAATCAGACAACAAAAAGAAATAAAAGGCATCTGAATTGGCAAAGAAGAAGTCAAACTCTCACTCTTTGCAGATGTTATGATACTTTATGTGGAAAACCCAAAAGACTCCACCCCAAAACTGCTAGAACTCATACAGGAGGAATTCAGTAAAGTGGCAGGATATAAAATCAATGCACAGAAATCAGTGGCATTTCTAGACACCAACAAGAAGACAGAAGAGAAATTAAGGAGTTGATCCCATTTACAATTGCACCCAAAACCATAAGATACCTAGGAATAAATCTAACCAAAGAGGCAAAGAATCTGTACTCAGAAAACTATAGAATACTCATGAAAGAAATTGAGGAAGACAAAGAAATGGAAAAACGTTCCATGCTCATGGATTGGAAGAACAAACATTGTGAAAATGTCTATGCCACCTAGAGCAATCTACACATTCAATGCAATCCCTATCAAAATACCATCCACTTTTTTCAAAGAAATGGAACAAATAATCCTAAAATTTGTATGGAACCAGAAAAGACCCCGAATAGCCAGAGGAATGTTGAAAAAGAAAAGCAAAGCTGGTGGCATCACAATTCCGGACTTCCAGCTCTATTACAAAGCTGTCATCATCAAGACAGTATGGTCCTGGTACAAAAAGACACGTCGATCAATGGAACAGAACAGAGAGCCCAGAAATGGACCCTCAATGGTCAACTAATCTTTGACAAAGCAGGAAAGAATGTCCAATGGAAAAAAGACAGTCTCTTCAACAAATGGTGTTGGGAAAATTGGACAGCCACATGCAGAAGAATGAAACTGGACCATTTCCTTACACCACACACAAAAATAGACTCAAAATGGATGAAAGACCTAAATGTGAGATAGGAGTCCATCAAAATCCTAAAGGAGAACACAGGCAGCAACCTCTTCAGCCTCAGCCACAGCAACTTCTTCCTAGAAACATCGCCAAAGGCAAGGGAAGCAAGGACAAAAAAATGAACTATTGGGACTTCATCAAGATAAAAAGCTTTTGCACAGCAAAGGAAACAGTCAACAAAACCAAAAGACAACCGACAGAATGGGAGAAGATCTTTGCAAATGACATATCAGATAAAGGGCTAGTATCCAAAATCTATAAAGAACTTATCAAACTCAACATCCAAAGAACAAATAATCCAATCAAGAAATGGGCAGAAGACATGGACATTTCTGCAAAGAAGACATCCAAATGGCCAACATTGTGACCCATGAAGAAGTGCTCAACATCACTCAGCATCAGGGACATACAAATCAAAACATCAATGAGATACCACCTCACACCAGTCAGAATGCCTAAAATTATCAAGTCAGGAAATGACAGATTTTGGTGAGGATGCAAAGAAAGGGGAACCCTCCTACACTGCTGGTGGGAATGCAAGCTGGTGCAGCCACTCTGGAAAACAGTATGGAGGTTCCTCAAAAAGTTGAAAATAGAGCTACCCTACGACCCAGCAATTGCACTACTGGGTATTTACCCCAAGAATACAAATGTAGGGATCCGAAGGGGTACGTGCACCCCAATGTTTATAGCGGTAATGTCCACAATAGCCAAACTATGGAAAGAGCCAATATGTCCATCAGCAGATGAATGGATGAAGAAGATGTGGTATATATATATATATATATATATATATATATATATATATATATATATATACAATGGAATATTATGCAGCCATCAAAAACTCCAAAATCTTGTCATTTGCAATGACGTGGATGGAACTGGAGGGTATTATGCTAAGCGAAATGTCAATCAGAGAAAAACAAGTATCATATGATTTCACTGATATGAGGAATTTGAGCAACAAGACAGAGGATCATAGGGGAAGGGAGGAAAAAATGAAACAAGATGAAACCAGAGAGGAAGACAAACCATAAGAGACTCCTAATCTCAGAAACAAACTGAGGGTTGCTGGAGTGGTGTGGGGTGGAGGGATGGGGGGGTCTTGGTGATGGACTTTGGGGAGGGTATGTGTTGTGGTGAGCACTGTGTGTTATGTAAGACCGATGAATCACAGACCTGTACCTCTGAAACAAATAATACATTATATGTTAAAAAAAAAAAAAAAAAAAAGACGCTAGTAGGAAGGGAGAAATGAAGGGGGGAGGAATCGGAGGGGGAGACGAACCATGAGAGTCTATGGTCTGAGAAACAAACTGAGGGTTTTAGAGGAGAGGGTGTGGGGGAATGGGTGAGCCCAGTGATGGGTATTAAGGAGGGTACATATGCATGGAGCACTGGGGGTTATAAGCAAATAATGAATCATGGAACACTACATCAAAAACTAATGATGTACAGTATGGTGACCAACATAGCATAATAATATAAAATTAATAAAAATAAATAAATAAAAGTAAGTAAATAACAGTTTCAGATAATAATAAGGACTACAAAAAATAAGGGGCAAGAATATAGAGATTGTGAGGTCAGAGAGAACCTCTCTGATAAGTTAATATTTGAGCATCAGCAACCAAAACTGTAATTTGCTTTCATTTTTTTAAGTTTTTATTTAAATTCTAGTTAACATATAGTGTAATATTAGTTTTGGGAGTACAATATTGTGATTCAGCACTTCCATACATCACCCAGTGCTCATCACAAGTGCCCTCCTGAATGCCCATCACCTATTTCACCCAACCCCGCTGGTAACCATCAGTTTGTTCTCTATAATTAAGAATCTGTTTCTTGGTTTTGTTTCTGAAAGCCCACATATGAGTGAAATCATACTGTATTTGTCTTTCTCTGACCGACTGACTTATTTTCCTTAGCATTATACTCTCTAGCTCCATCCATGTCATTGCAAATGGAAAGATTTCATTCCTTTTTATGGCTGAGTAATATTCCACTGTATACCACATCTTCTTTATCCATTCATTAGTCGATGGACACTTGGGCTGTTGCCATAATTTGGCTATTGTAGATGATGATGCTATAAACATCAGGGTGCATGTATCCCTCTGAATTAGTATTTTTGTATTCTTTGGGTAAAGAGAAATAAATTCAAAATGGATGAAAGACCTAGATGTGAGACCTGAAACCATAAAAATCCTAGAAAAGAACAAAGGGAGCAACCTTTTTGACATTAGCAGTAGCAACTTCTTTCTAGATATGTCTCCTGAGGCAAGAGAAACAAAAGCAAAAAGTACACTATTAGGACTACATCAAAATAAAAAGATAGAATAAATGGACAGGATAAAGAATAGCATATTAGACACAGGTGAAAAAAGAATTAGTAATGATGAGCTAGGTAATTAAACTTAACCCTCTAGCCAAGAACAATTAGAAAAGCTGAGAATTTTTTTTATTTTGTTTATTTTGTTTTTGTAAAGGTAGTGGAGATGTACTACTCACGGAAGGATTTGGGGAAGGAGAGAAGAGCCAAGAAAAGAAGGAAAGTCGGATAGGGAGCCAAGGAGATGAAAGAGAACTGGGGAGTAGTACTATTCAAAGAGATGATGGCTGAGAATTTTCCAAACTGACAAAAGACATCAAGCCATAAATTCTAGAAGCACTATTAATCCTTAGACAAATACAAAGAAAATCACCTGTGATGGTTTATTTAATGTGTCAACTTAGCTAGGGGATGGTACACAGTTTTTGGTCACACATCAGTCTAGATGTTGCTGTGAAGGTATTTTTTAGATGTGGTTAACATTTAAATCGGTGGATTTTGAGTAAAGCAGATTACCCTCTATAATATTCATGGACCTAAATATATCATACGTACATCAAATGTAAATAGACAATTAAAAGATAAAAAATTAACTCTATGCTGCTTATAAATGACATACCTTAAATATAAGAATATAAATGGTTGAAAGTAAGAGGGTAAAAGGATATATAATACATACACTATCCAAAAGAGGATTCTATATCTATATTAATATTAGACAAAATAGACTAATGCTAAAAGCATTAATAGAGTTAAAGACAGATATTTTGTAACAATAAATGATTCCATTTACTATGAAGATATAACAATTCTGAATTGTCATACATCTTATAACACACCTTCAAAAATATATAAAGCAAAACTTGACATAACTAAAGGATAAAAGACACATCTGTAATCTTAGTGGGATAATTTAACTTATCTGTCTCACTAACTCATAGAAAAACCAGATTTTAAAAATCCTTAAGGAGAAGCTTTGAAAAGCATGGCTAACAAACTTGACCTAATTTATATATATAGGGCATGGAATCCCAAAACTGCAGAGTATACATCTTCTCAAGCACACTTGGAACATTTAAAAAGCTGACCAAATATGAATGCATTTTCTCTGATCACAATAGAATTAAGCTAGAAATAAATAACAAAAAGAAGGATAGCTATAAAATCTTTCATATATTTGGATATTAAGCAGTACTTAATTAAATGACCTATGTGTGATTCAAAGGAGCAATCACAACAAAAATCAGAAAGTATTTTCAACTGAATGATAATTTCAAAAAACAATGTATCAAAACTTACGGACACAGCTAAAGCTGTGTTTAAGGAGGAAATTCACAGAATTAAACACATCTATTAGAAAAAAAAAACCTGTAAAACAATGATCTAAGCATTTTAAGAAGTTAGAAAAAGAAAGAGCAAATTAAAGCCAAAAAGTAGAATTAAGGGGAAAAATAAGGGCAGAAATTAGTAACAAAGAAATCAAACAATCAACACACTCTTGAAAAACAAGGTGGGAGAAGTCACTCTATTGGACATCAACTTACTCCATAGCTACAGAAATTAAGGCATCATGTTATTGGCACAAAGACAAATAGAACAATGGAACAGAATTGAGTCCAGAAACAAACTCTTATACATATACAGATACTTGATTTATGACAAAGGTGGTACTGCAGAGCAGAGGAGAAAGGGGAGCATTTTCAATAAATGGTGCTGAGTCAAATTAATATCTACATGGAAAATATAAGAAACTTGACTCTTACCTCAAACAATATACAAAAATACATTCAGAAATCTACTGGATCTAAATATGAAATAAGAAAACAATAAATCTTCTAGAAGATAATTTAGGAGATTATCTTCATAATGTACGCATAGGACAATAAGATTTTTAAACCAGACAGAAAAAAACAATAACCATTAATAAGTTACATTGCATTAAAATTAAGATCAATTTTTCATCAAAAGACACCACTAAAAGGGTGAAAAGGCAAACCTCAGATTGGGAAAGACAGTTGTAATACATATAACAAACAAAGGGCTCATGCTTAGACTACAGAAAAGATTCTTATCAATCAAAAAGTGAAAGGCAAATGTGTGAGTCCAGGTCCTCGCAGAAGCATATGCCAAGATGGGATTCAATGTGCAAGGATTTATTAAAGAAAACGCCTATGAGAGAATTTAACTTAATCCACAAGGTAGTGTTCAGCCCCACAAAGGATACAGAATTTTATTTAACTATTCATTTATGTCCATTTCTGCAAAGAACTAATAAGACTTCTAAACATGGGGTGCCTGGATGGCTCAGTCAGTTAAGCATCTGCATTCAGCTCAGGTCATGATCCCAGGATCCTGGGATCAAGTCCCACATTGGGCTACCTGCTCAGCGGGGAGTCTGCTTCTCCCTCTCCCTCTGCTGCTCCCCGCACTGCTTGTGCTATCTGGCTCTCTCTCTCTCTCTCAAATAAATAAATAAAATATTTTTTAAAAAAGACTTCTAAACATAAAATAAATTAGGATAAAATTCTGTAAGAGAAGTAGAATAGAATTAGGAGCTCATGGGGGATTACACTAAATGAAATAAATCAAGCAGAGAAAGACAATTATCATATGGTTTCACTCATACATGGAATATAAGGAATAACGCGGAGGACCACAGGGGAAGGGAGGGAAAACTGAAGGGGAAGAAATCAGAGAGGGAGACAAACCATGAGAGACTCTGGACTCTGGGAAACAAACTGAGGGTTACAGAGGGGAAGTTGGTGGGGGGATGGGGTAACCGGATGATGGGCATTAAGGAGGGCACGTGATGTGATGAGCACTGGGTGTTATATGCAACTAATGAATCATTGAACACTACATCAAAAACTAACGATATGTTGGCTAATTGAAAATAATAAAAAAATGAATTAAGAGCTCATGGAGAAAAGAGAAGGATACAAAACTCAGAGAGTTTTAATTTGAAATGACATGAAAAAAAGAGGCTAGAAGGGACTTAGTTTACTGGCAACTGACTAGATTATATTTTCTAGTAGAAAGAGAGTTCAAGATAGACAGTCCTCACCCCCTTCAAGTCTGTGGCCAGTGAAAATTTATACTCTCTACATGTGTAATGAAATACATTTATATTAATATAATAATCAAAATGGAAAAAATCATTGTATTGGACTACAATATTCAAGCATATGCTTTGCCTTTTATAATCAAAGTCCTTCAGGAATTACTTTAAAAATTAAAGCTTTTATAAATATGATATAAATAAATATATTTTTAAATGTTTTTAAGCTCTCAATTTATATCCAGACAGGAGCTTGTGCACCCCATAGGATCTACTTCATTCTCTGAAGTAACTGGAACTGCACAAAAAAGAAAGAAAGAAAGAAAGAAAGAAAGAAAGAAAGAAAGAAAGAAA
>NW_022591154.1:0-7909 GCF_004348235.1 Phoca vitulina
AAAACTAATGATGTAATGTATGGGGATTAACATAACAATAAAAAAAAATTAAAAAAAAAAATAAACAGTATCTGAAAAATGAGTGAACCTGGATCAGAATAAAGAACTCAGAAATAGATCCACACAAATACAGTCAGCAAATATTTGAAAAAGGAGCAAAGGTAACTCAATAGAGAAAGGATAGTCTTTGCAACAAATGGTGCTAGAATAATTGCATGTTCATATGCAAAAAAAACCCCAAACCTTTCTCAAAAATTAATTCAAAATAGATCATAGACGTAAGGATAAAACACAATACTATAAAACTTCTAGAAGAAAGCATGGGGGAAAAAATCTACATGTCTTTAGGTTTGGTGATGAGTTTTTGGGGTTTGTTTTTTTTTTTTTTGGTAAGATTTTATTTTTAAGTAATCTCTGCTCCCAAGGCGGGGTTTGAACTCACAACCCCAAGATCAAGAGTTGCATGCTCTTCCCACCAAGCCAGCCAAGCACCACTCACATCAACTTTTTTAGGCTGGAGATAAGTTTTTGATACAACACCAAAAGCATGATCCATGAAATAAAAAATTGTTAAATTAGACTTTAGTAAAATTAAAAACTTCTGCTCTGTTCCATAATGACCAAAAAAATTTGATAGAAAATCAGAAGTAAATATTCAATGAGTGATGGCAACAAGCACCACCTCTGAGCACAGTTCTCAAGGGAGAAATTTTCCTCTGACCTCAGAATAGCCAACTTCAAGCCAAAGCACCTGTCCGTAAAAACCATTAGCACTCATGCTGAGCAATGTTGAAAAGAATATTTAAATCAATTCTGTTGTTCCCACTGGGGCTTCTCCTCCCCCTAGTAGGAGCAAGAAAGGTCCAGGATCATCAGCTTCCTGGGGCTGATGATCCCTATAGTGTCCTGTGTTGCTCCCTCCTGTGATTTGGAATGTGTCACAAGATTGGGGTGACTTGGATACTCCAGTCCCAAGTCACCCCTCTTTCTGGGGTGTAGGAGGACAGGACAACATAGAACAATATCAACTCACACTTGTTGAAAATAGGATTTGTAAAAAAATTTTTAAGTCTTAAAGTGTTAGCATCAAGACTGATAATTATTCTAGAGGGGGAAAATCTGGCTCCAGAACATGTCACTAATTCAGACACCTTTGTTGGAAATTTTAAAAGATGAAAAAATATGGAGGAAAGAATTTACTTAAAATATTTGTCTTACCTCCAAACACATAAGACAACCTACATGATCTGTGTCAGCCAGGGTCCAATCAGGAGACAGAAATCACAGCAGGTCTTTGGACTGAGGGAATTTAGTAAAGAATTGTTAACTAGGTGTTGCAGAACTGAAGGAGGGAAAAAAAAGGACACAAAGGATTCACAAAGGTGGCAACTGCAATAAACAGTTACCATTCCTTAGGCCAAAGGAAAAAAGGGAAGAGGTGAAAATTATTAAAATGGGAAAGAAGGGCCTCGCTGGTGCTGGTTGTGAGGGAGCACAATGAGGCTGAGGAGTGTTGGGAAATTGTAAAGTGAATCCAGATGCTGCTACCGAAGTAAACCAGCGCTGTCGAACTCAAGAAGGAAGGCTAAGGGTGGTGCTGAGAGGAAGCAAGTTCCCCTCCTCCTCTAACTCTCCAGCACCCCCTACACCCATTCCTGGGAAGGCCTGTCAGGGAGCCATATGGCAAAGCAGAAATACGGTCCCCAGAGTACCAGCTGCAGCATCACAAAGTGAATCTAGAAGGTGGGTTTGGAGCGGAGAGAAAATCGCTCTATAAATGATACTTCTAAAAAGTACCATTGATGAAAGGGAGGACATTTTTTGTAAGAAAAAAAAGAATGTTAAAAAATAAACTTTAACATTTAAATAGATTAACTATCCTCCTGAGAGCTTATATAGCTTTTAAAGTTCATTCGGGAAACCTGTTCTTTGATGATGCAAGCAGATGGCAATCTAAAGGATATAAGACATTTTCACAAATTTCAAATTTATGAGGAATGGATACATTCAGTTCTACTGTACTTTGCAGAGTCATATAAGGTAATCTTATTAAAAGAGAAAAGAAGTTCATACAAATCTCCTGGGCTTCAATTTCTTAACCTTTCTGTGATTAGATCCTTGAGCTATATGCTTTGATTTCTCTCAAAGAAAGATCAGCCGTACTGGAAATAAATAGTTAGCAAACTAGTGGGAGCAAAGCACCCATCTATGTACCATTCTCTTGGATAATGGAAATAGCTCTGTGGATTCTGCGACAAAGATTAATCACATGGGAATTTGGCATAAGATGTTCACCCAGTCCATCAGTTGAAACAGCTATTGGCGAAGATCTGATTGCTTATTGAGAAGACTTTGGTCTACCTTTATCAAAAACAAAACAAAGAAGATGGTTTTTAATGCCACCAGGCTAAGGCTGAGAACTCAGTACATCTCTGTCAATTTCTCATCCTTCTGTGTCCTGATTAAAAAAAGAGAGAAGGCAATGGTCATCTAGGCAATCATCATCAATAAGTATTTATAGGCTGGACCCTGTGTTTGAACTGGGAATATAAAATGGTATAGGATACTCTACTTACTCTACTGTCCCCAAGATGTCATAGAATTCTGATGAGGAAATAAGATTATACATAAAAGTAGAACATAGGTTACACTGTTGTGATTGAGGCCACTCAGTCAATCCCCGAAGGAGGTGATACCCAGGTTCATGGCCACAGAAAAGATGGCGCTTTCCCTGGCTTGGAGGATTTGGTAGAACTAGGGATCAGGAAGGACTCCAAAGAATGATGAAAAGTAGTTTGGATGCAGGAATAGTAATGGATGAATTAGGACACCACTAATCATCTAATTTGGTTGGAGTGAATGTTTGGTCTGAAATATAGTGAAACAAAATGTTTTGAGAGGTAATCGTGGCTACGGCAGCCTTAAATATAAAATTCATGGGGGTGCCTGGGTGGCTCAGTCATTAAGCGTCTGCCTTCAACTCAGGTCATGATCCCAGGGTCCTGGGATCGAGTCCCGCATAGAGCTCCCTGCTCAGCGGGAAGCCTGCTTCTCCCACTCCCACTCCCCCTGCTTGTGTTCCCTCTCTCGCTGTGTCTCTCTCTGTCAAATAAATAAAATCTTTAAAAAATAATAAAAAATAAAAAAATTCATTTAACTCTGGAGACTTCTTCTTTTAATAAAAATCCAAAAGACCACAATTACATTCTTGATTCTCTGATGGGGAAAAAAAAAAAATCTATATTCTGACTCTGAGCAATTGTAGATTTGGTGTTTTGGGGTTTTTTGTTTTGTTTTGTTTTTTCAAATTAATCATTCAGCTGTAAGTTGATCAACCATGCAGGACACTGCGAGGTTTATCAAGTTTACAAAGAATTTTCTGGTAAGTTCTCTTTGGAGAGAGTGGACATGAAAAAGATAAGCAGTAACAAATGTAAAGCAATGTACAAGGAACAGAAAATGAGTGATTTAAGCAGTGATACCTGTTGCGTTTTGGGGACTGAAATGTAAAAAAAAATATTTTTAATAATGGCAGTAATGCGCCCAGCCAAAAACTGGAGCTCTCTAATAAAAAAGAAGAAAGGCATGAAGAAGAATGAATATAGGGGACAGCCGTCACTGACACAGGCTTTTACACAAAATATCTCTTTAAACATATAAACAAGGTATCCAGTGAAGAAGGAAGGGAGGGCAAAAGGGTGGAATCCAAGGTGATTGCGAGGAATTCTGCCCGGAAAAGCAGCGGACGAGCGATGCAATGGATGGAAGAAGGAACATGAGGGGGCAAACCATTGGAGGTAAGAGAGGGAAATAATACATTTTGTTTTAAGGTGACAAAGGTTAGCTGTCTCTGTCATTTGGGAATTATCTACATCTTGCGACTTTCCTGCTAATTGTCTCCTAGCCTAGGGGAGATTGAACAGGATAAAGACGGACTGAAGAGGGTAATAGAGGAACTTCTTTTAAAAGATTAAGTAGGGCTGGGGGTGAGGGGCGAGGCAAACCAGCCCGGGTCAATCCTGGAGGCATCGCTGCTCCAAAATGTGGTGGCAGAAGCTACAACTGTTCATTAAGTCAGGGTTGGAGTTGGAATCCACTTTTAGTTCTCTACTGGCTACTTGAAATAAGTTGAGGCTTTTCGACTACGCCTGGATGATAGATGAGCTTGGTGAGGGAGCACCCGGGGCCTCCAGGACTCTGCAGTCCTGAATAAGGCAAGGGATAGCTTCGCCGAGATAGCTGCGCGGCTGCGGCCAGGTCTCCCCAGGCCTGGGGTTAGCGGTTCTCCACACATCCGATTTCCCAGGCTCCGGGCTCCAGCTAAAACTGCAAGGAGCGAAGGCTTGCCTCTCTGTGGGGCGTGGCCCCAACCTTGCAATCCTTACCCCTCCCCATGCCTCTTCCCATGTGCAGGCTGTTCCTCCTCCCCTCACTGCCCCTCCCTCAGCGTTTCCTGACCCATCACCATCCACAACATCAGTTACCATGAGATGATGATGGCACTGAGGCCACACCAATCTTAAAAAGCCCCAGGGCTCATTTGCCTCAACAATTTAAGAAGTTATTTTGGAGACTAGAAACCAGTGAGAGTGGGAACTTCGTATGTGATACCAGAAAACAGAAGCCTTTTAAAAATGTTTATCTTATTATTTTATTCTAAAAAAAAATAAAGTCCAGAGGAAACTCTGGTAAATAACTGTCTAAATAGGATAACTACGTGGTTGATGACTCTCCTTTGCTGATGTCATGAAGTTACATAAGAAAAAAAAAATGTTTTCTCAATATCTCTATTGCAGGTAAAAATAATAATTTCTGAGTTAGGGTGGGTTTATAAACAATATTTCTTTCTATTTTCCTAATTCCCTGTCATTATTATATTGACTAAAAGATATTTTGCATTTCCAATGGCCACTGCAGAGATTCCTCCGTATTTTTACTTGATCTTCAGTTGGTGTGACCCTCTAACTAACCTTATGATTAAATTTCTCTCCAAAACTCAGTCTCTCTGTCAAGTGGTTAATTGTCTCTAAAGTAATATGGCAGGGCTCCCATCCACTGTCATTTAAAGGAAATACCTGGAAATAAGTTGGAAAGGTTGATCTTCTGCTTTGGTTCTGGTTTTCATAAATGGAATTGAATTCAAGTAGGAGTCTGGGAGAAGAAAGGAGGAGATCTTAAAATACTGACACGTTGTATCTGAAAATTTTTTCTTTTCATTTAAAAACCAATTGTTTCAAAGGCAGACACAGCCATGTTTGAGGAACTACTAAAAGAGAAGCCCTAGAGTACATAAAGAGGCAGAGTTTTTTAAAAATATTTTATTTATTTCTTTGACAGAGAGAGGGAGAA
Organism: Phoca vitulina; assembly: GCF_004348235.1. Taxonomy (NCBI): domain Eukaryota; kingdom Metazoa; phylum Chordata; class Mammalia; order Carnivora; family Phocidae; genus Phoca; species Phoca vitulina. The sequence goes on from NW_022591154.1 coordinate 5,350, forward strand.
AGCACAAGTGGGGGAGCGGCAGGCAGAAGGAGAGGGAGAAGCAGGCTCCCCACCGAGCAAGAAGCCTGATATGGGGCTCCACAGGGCTCGATGACCCTGGGACCATGACCTGAGCTGAAGGCAGATGCTTAACCGACTGAGCCACCCAGGCGCCCCATAAAGAGACAGAGTTTTGAGTGGGCTTTGGCTTGTTGGAAAAGCCTGACGGGAGAAGAGTTAAGGTCCATGGTCCTGCCACCAGAAACACTGGGTGTTCATGCCCCATGTGTCTGTCCCCACGGCTATTCCATTAATATGCACACACATACATCTCTATGCAGCTGGCAATCTAATCATAGTTTCCCTACTGGGTTCTCTAGTATCATCCCCTGGTCTTTAAGGCCACGGCAGAATGGAGGGAATATTCCATCTGCATAGAATGCAAGATCTAATTTTCTTAATGTGATCCAAACTTGCTATTCCTTTCAGTGCCATGAATGAGCACTTTTAGAAAAAAGAAAATGTGTAAATAGCTATTCACATTGACTGGCCACATGCTCAATTTTTGAAAAGCACCATCTGAGTAGCTAGAATCTAGGTTTTAGGACATAGTGTGGGATGCAGAGAAAACTGTTTCTTCTTTGGGACCTCAATTTCTTCATCTTCAAAGCGATAAAGAAAATCCAGATAATGAAATCATGTTGTTATAATACAAGTTATGCATGCTCCACAATTCCTTTGATTTTGGACGTATAACTATTATAGATCACGTGATGTTTAGAAAATCACCATGAAGTAGAATAATGAATGGCTAAAGATTTGCAACAAGAGGCATTAGGAAGTTATGTGGTTGCTTCACGTCGTTCCGTATGTAACTTAGGTTTCAAACAGGTGCCCTGGACCAATTTAGCAGAATTGCTTTTCATGACAGGCCTGGTGAAAGGAAGACCACTAAGGGACTGGGTTTCAAAGGGATCTCCTGCTCAGGTAATAAATAGCAGGCTAAACTCTAAAGAAAGTGTGAAGAGTGTAGATGTTGACTGACCAAAAAAATCAGAAAACAGGCATTGCAATTATATCCGCTTGCTTGTGGGTGAAGTAAAAGAATTTCCTACCGGAAGTTGCTTTAAAGAATAATGGGGTTTTTTTCTGACATGACAAGAAGTCCAAGGTTTGTTCAGAGGCTTAACGAAGTTATGAAGGACCCATCTTTCTGATCTGACATCTTGTTTTGAAATGCTTTATTTCCAGCCTCAGAATTGGTTACTGCTGAGTGGTTAGCTTAACAGTCACTGGCGAAAGACAATGGCGGGACCATGATTGACTTATGTTAATTACATTCCTCCCCTGAGGGCGGGGCCATATTTCCCCGGGCGAAGGCTGCCCAATGTCTGAACCAAAGTGGGGTTCTCCAGGCAAGGAAGTAGAAGTAACAGTTGGGTTAGCAATCAACTATCTCTGCCGCAGCAACAAAAATTTTCTGTCTGGGGATAAAAAAAACTTGGCTGACGTTGGTTTAAAAAATAACTCTTCATTGACTACAACCCATGCCACATTTGGAAAATCAGTGTGAGACTCTTCCAAACCAACATATTCTCTTCTTAAACGAGTTTATGACAACCTCAAGGGGGGGGGAAAAATCTAATTTTGTTATACATGTTGGAACAAGATTTGGGTTGCTAATTTGGGCTTCTGGCTCTTAGAACAACAATTTGGTAAGTGGAATCTGCAGTGTTCTCAATAAGAATACTTGTTTTAAATTCTAGGAATGAGGGGTAGCCTCCGTTTATTAGTTCTGCCATTAAAATAGGATACTTGCAAGTCTGTGAACATGTGGTGTTTCCACACGGAGGGAGACATTGATTGTCTCATATATTGAATATTCAACCTCTGAAAACAACTAGCTGGGCAGAACCGAGATGTAACTCACCTGTCTGCTTTGAGTCGTGACTGGTTCAGAAGGAAAATAGTCTCCACACTTAATACACCTGTTTACAAACGAGAGCAGAGGTACTTCTTTCCTTCCCCACGTGTCTGTGATTCCAAGCAAAGTGACCACCAGCCTGCTGTGTGGGCATACAATAAAGGCTGCCCATAAATAGCACAGAAGGGACGGAGCATTGTGGGCTAGCACAGGGCACCCTGGTGACCCTCCACTGGCCGAGGTCCAAGAATATGGCCATTAAACCAACAAGCAGCTGGACAAATAACACCCTCACGCGGGCTGCCCAAGGTCTAGCTGGAAGGAGACGGCATGCGCCCAGCAAATGCTCTGTTAGATAACACAGCTTCGATTTCAACACCAAGAGGATCTGTTCACATTTAAAGTTCAGGAACAGACCCATGTTTCGCTAAAAAGTCTGTAACTGGAAAGCTGCCATTTTCCTACCTCCTTGCAAGGGCACCACTGGGGGGGAAAGTTAAGTGGAAGAGAAATCCCCTATTATGACAACAGGATAACTTTTGCTGGAAACCCCAATGCCAAATCCCTGACTACCTCAAAGGGTTAAATGAGGTTAAAGAAAGCACGCTCTCGAAATAAGTCAAACAGAGAAAGACATGTATCATATGACCTCACTGA
>NW_022591155.1:0-7907 GCF_004348235.1 Phoca vitulina
AAAACTAATGATGTAATGTATGGGGATTAACATAACAATAAAAAAAAATTAAAAAAAAAAATAAACAGTATCTGAAAAATGAGTGAACCTGGATCAGAATAAAGAACTCAGAAATAGATCCACACAAATACAGTCAGCAAATATTTGAAAAAGGAGCAAAGGTAACTCAATAGAGAAAGGATAGTCTTTGCAACAAATGGTGCTAGAATAATTGCATGTTCATATGCAAAAAAAACCCCAAACCTTTCTCAAAAATTAATTCAAAATAGATCATAGACGTAAGGATAAAACACAATACTATAAAACTTCTAGAAGAAAGCATGGGGGAAAAAATCTACATGTCTTTAGGTTTGGTGATGAGTTTTTGGGGTTTGTTTTTTTTTTTTTGGTAAGATTTTATTTTTAAGTAATCTCTGCTCCCAAGGCGGGGTTTGAACTCACAACCCCAAGATCAAGAGTTGCATGCTCTTCCCACCAAGCCAGCCAAGCACCACTCACATCAACTTTTTTAGGCTGGAGATAAGTTTTTGATACAACACCAAAAGCATGATCCATGAAATAAAAAATTGTTAAATTAGACTTTAGTAAAATTAAAAACTTCTGCTCTGTTCCATAATGACCAAAAAAATTTGATAGAAAATCAGAAGTAAATATTCAATGAGTGATGGCAACAAGCACCACCTCTGAGCACAGTTCTCAAGGGAGAAATTTTCCTCTGACCTCAGAATAGCCAACTTCAAGCCAAAGCACCTGTCCGTAAAAACCATTAGCACTCATGCTGAGCAATGTTGAAAAGAATATTTAAATCAATTCTGTTGTTCCCACTGGGGCTTCTCCTCCCCCTAGTAGGAGCAAGAAAGGTCCAGGATCATCAGCTTCCTGGGGCTGATGATCCCTATAGTGTCCTGTGTTGCTCCCTCCTGTGATTTGGAATGTGTCACAAGATTGGGGTGACTTGGATACTCCAGTCCCAAGTCACCCCTCTTTCTGGGGTGTAGGAGGACAGGACAACATAGAACAATATCAACTCACACTTGTTGAAAATAGGATTTGTAAAAAAATTTTTAAGTCTTAAAGTGTTAGCATCAAGACTGATAATTATTCTAGAGGGGGAAAATCTGGCTCCAGAACATGTCACTAATTCAGACACCTTTGTTGGAAATTTTAAAAGATGAAAAAATATGGAGGAAAGAATTTACTTAAAATATTTGTCTTACCTCCAAACACATAAGACAACCTACATGATCTGTGTCAGCCAGGGTCCAATCAGGAGACAGAAATCACAGCAGGTCTTTGGACTGAGGGAATTTAGTAAAGAATTGTTAACTAGGTGTTGCAGAACTGAAGGAGGGAAAAAAAAGGACACAAAGGATTCACAAAGGTGGCAACTGCAATAAACAGTTACCATTCCTTAGGCCAAAGGAAAAAAGGGAAGAGGTGAAAATTATTAAAATGGGAAAGAAGGGCCTCGCTGGTGCTGGTTGTGAGGGAGCACAATGAGGCTGAGGAGTGTTGGGAAATTGTAAAGTGAATCCAGATGCTGCTACCGAAGTAAACCAGCGCTGTCGAACTCAAGAAGGAAGGCTAAGGGTGGTGCTGAGAGGAAGCAAGTTCCCCTCCTCCTCTAACTCTCCAGCACCCCCTACACCCATTCCTGGGAAGGCCTGTCAGGGAGCCATATGGCAAAGCAGAAATACGGTCCCCAGAGTACCAGCTGCAGCATCACAAAGTGAATCTAGAAGGTGGGTTTGGAGCGGAGAGAAAATCGCTCTATAAATGATACTTCTAAAAAGTACCATTGATGAAAGGGAGGACATTTTTTGTAAGAAAAAAAAGAATGTTAAAAAATAAACTTTAACATTTAAATAGATTAACTATCCTCCTGAGAGCTTATATAGCTTTTAAAGTTCATTCGGGAAACCTGTTCTTTGATGATGCAAGCAGATGGCAATCTAAAGGATATAAGACATTTTCACAAATTTCAAATTTATGAGGAATGGATACATTCAGTTCTACTGTACTTTGCAGAGTCATATAAGGTAATCTTATTAAAAGAGAAAAGAAGTTCATACAAATCTCCTGGGCTTCAATTTCTTAACCTTTCTGTGATTAGATCCTTGAGCTATATGCTTTGATTTCTCTCAAAGAAAGATCAGCCGTACTGGAAATAAATAGTTAGCAAACTAGTGGGAGCAAAGCACCCATCTATGTACCATTCTCTTGGATAATGGAAATAGCTCTGTGGATTCTGCGACAAAGATTAATCACATGGGAATTTGGCATAAGATGTTCACCCAGTCCATCAGTTGAAACAGCTATTGGCGAAGATCTGATTGCTTATTGAGAAGACTTTGGTCTACCTTTATCAAAAACAAAACAAAGAAGATGGTTTTTAATGCCACCAGGCTAAGGCTGAGAACTCAGTACATCTCTGTCAATTTCTCATCCTTCTGTGTCCTGATTAAAAAAAGAGAGAAGGCAATGGTCATCTAGGCAATCATCATCAATAAGTATTTATAGGCTGGACCCTGTGTTTGAACTGGGAATATAAAATGGTATAGGATACTCTACTTACTCTACTGTCCCCAAGATGTCATAGAATTCTGATGAGGAAATAAGATTATACATAAAAGTAGAACATAGGTTACACTGTTGTGATTGAGGCCACTCAGTCAATCCCCGAAGGAGGTGATACCCAGGTTCATGGCCACAGAAAAGATGGCGCTTTCCCTGGCTTGGAGGATTTGGTAGAACTAGGGATCAGGAAGGACTCCAAAGAATGATGAAAAGTAGTTTGGATGCAGGAATAGTAATGGATGAATTAGGACACCACTAATCATCTAATTTGGTTGGAGTGAATGTTTGGTCTGAAATATAGTGAAACAAAATGTTTTGAGAGGTAATCGTGGCTACGGCAGCCTTAAATATAAAATTCATGGGGGTGCCTGGGTGGCTCAGTCATTAAGCGTCTGCCTTCAACTCAGGTCATGATCCCAGGGTCCTGGGATCGAGTCCCGCATAGAGCTCCCTGCTCAGCGGGAAGCCTGCTTCTCCCACTCCCACTCCCCCTGCTTGTGTTCCCTCTCTCGCTGTGTCTCTCTCTGTCAAATAAATAAAATCTTTAAAAAATAATAAAAAATAAAAAAATTCATTTAACTCTGGAGACTTCTTCTTTTAATAAAAATCCAAAAGACCACAATTACATTCTTGATTCTCTGATGGGGAAAAAAAAAAAATCTATATTCTGACTCTGAGCAATTGTAGATTTGGTGTTTTGGGGTTTTTTGTTTTGTTTTGTTTTTTCAAATTAATCATTCAGCTGTAAGTTGATCAACCATGCAGGACACTGCGAGGTTTATCAAGTTTACAAAGAATTTTCTGGTAAGTTCTCTTTGGAGAGAGTGGACATGAAAAAGATAAGCAGTAACAAATGTAAAGCAATGTACAAGGAACAGAAAATGAGTGATTTAAGCAGTGATACCTGTTGCGTTTTGGGGACTGAAATGTAAAAAAAAATATTTTTAATAATGGCAGTAATGCGCCCAGCCAAAAACTGGAGCTCTCTAATAAAAAAGAAGAAAGGCATGAAGAAGAATGAATATAGGGGACAGCCGTCACTGACACAGGCTTTTACACAAAATATCTCTTTAAACATATAAACAAGGTATCCAGTGAAGAAGGAAGGGAGGGCAAAAGGGTGGAATCCAAGGTGATTGCGAGGAATTCTGCCCGGAAAAGCAGCGGACGAGCGATGCAATGGATGGAAGAAGGAACATGAGGGGGCAAACCATTGGAGGTAAGAGAGGGAAATAATACATTTTGTTTTAAGGTGACAAAGGTTAGCTGTCTCTGTCATTTGGGAATTATCTACATCTTGCGACTTTCCTGCTAATTGTCTCCTAGCCTAGGGGAGATTGAACAGGATAAAGACGGACTGAAGAGGGTAATAGAGGAACTTCTTTTAAAAGATTAAGTAGGGCTGGGGGTGAGGGGCGAGGCAAACCAGCCCGGGTCAATCCTGGAGGCATCGCTGCTCCAAAATGTGGTGGCAGAAGCTACAACTGTTCATTAAGTCAGGGTTGGAGTTGGAATCCACTTTTAGTTCTCTACTGGCTACTTGAAATAAGTTGAGGCTTTTCGACTACGCCTGGATGATAGATGAGCTTGGTGAGGGAGCACCCGGGGCCTCCAGGACTCTGCAGTCCTGAATAAGGCAAGGGATAGCTTCGCCGAGATAGCTGCGCGGCTGCGGCCAGGTCTCCCCAGGCCTGGGGTTAGCGGTTCTCCACACATCCGATTTCCCAGGCTCCGGGCTCCAGCTAAAACTGCAAGGAGCGAAGGCTTGCCTCTCTGTGGGGCGTGGCCCCAACCTTGCAATCCTTACCCCTCCCCATGCCTCTTCCCATGTGCAGGCTGTTCCTCCTCCCCTCACTGCCCCTCCCTCAGCGTTTCCTGACCCATCACCATCCACAACATCAGTTACCATGAGATGATGATGGCACTGAGGCCACACCAATCTTAAAAAGCCCCAGGGCTCATTTGCCTCAACAATTTAAGAAGTTATTTTGGAGACTAGAAACCAGTGAGAGTGGGAACTTCGTATGTGATACCAGAAAACAGAAGCCTTTTAAAAATGTTTATCTTATTATTTTATTCTAAAAAAAAATAAAGTCCAGAGGAAACTCTGGTAAATAACTGTCTAAATAGGATAACTACGTGGTTGATGACTCTCCTTTGCTGATGTCATGAAGTTACATAAGAAAAAAAAAATGTTTTCTCAATATCTCTATTGCAGGTAAAAATAATAATTTCTGAGTTAGGGTGGGTTTATAAACAATATTTCTTTCTATTTTCCTAATTCCCTGTCATTATTATATTGACTAAAAGATATTTTGCATTTCCAATGGCCACTGCAGAGATTCCTCCGTATTTTTACTTGATCTTCAGTTGGTGTGACCCTCTAACTAACCTTATGATTAAATTTCTCTCCAAAACTCAGTCTCTCTGTCAAGTGGTTAATTGTCTCTAAAGTAATATGGCAGGGCTCCCATCCACTGTCATTTAAAGGAAATACCTGGAAATAAGTTGGAAAGGTTGATCTTCTGCTTTGGTTCTGGTTTTCATAAATGGAATTGAATTCAAGTAGGAGTCTGGGAGAAGAAAGGAGGAGATCTTAAAATACTGACACGTTGTATCTGAAAATTTTTTCTTTTCATTTAAAAACCAATTGTTTCAAAGGCAGACACAGCCATGTTTGAGGAACTACTAAAAGAGAAGCCCTAGAGTACATAAAGAGGCAGAGTTTTTTAAAAATATTTTATTTATTTCTTTGACAGAGAGAGGGAGAAAGCACAAGTGGGGGAGCGGCAGGCAGAAGGAGAGGGAGAAGCAGGCTCCCCACCGAGCAAGAAGCCTGATATGGGGCTCCACAGGGCTCGATGACCCTGGGACCATGACCTGAGCTGAAGGCAGATGCTTAACCGACTGAGCCACCCAGGCGCCCCATAAAGAGACAGAGTTTTGAGTGGGCTTTGGCTTGTTGGAAAAGCCTGACGGGAGAAGAGTTAAGGTCCATGGTCCTGCCACCAGAAACACTGGGTGTTCATGCCCCATGTGTCTGTCCCCACGGCTATTCCATTAATATGCACACACATACATCTCTATGCAGCTGGCAATCTAATCATAGTTTCCCTACTGGGTTCTCTAGTATCATCCCCTGGTCTTTAAGGCCACGGCAGAATGGAGGGAATATTCCATCTGCATAGAATGCAAGATCTAATTTTCTTAATGTGATCCAAACTTGCTATTCCTTTCAGTGCCATGAATGAGCACTTTTAGAAAAAAGAAAATGTGTAAATAGCTATTCACATTGACTGGCCACATGCTCAATTTTTGAAAAGCACCATCTGAGTAGCTAGAATCTAGGTTTTAGGACATAGTGTGGGATGCAGAGAAAACTGTTTCTTCTTTGGGACCTCAATTTCTTCATCTTCAAAGCGATAAAGAAAATCCAGATAATGAAATCATGTTGTTATAATACAAGTTATGCATGCTCCACAATTCCTTTGATTTTGGACGTATAACTATTATAGATCACGTGATGTTTAGAAAATCACCATGAAGTAGAATAATGAATGGCTAAAGATTTGCAACAAGAGGCATTAGGAAGTTATGTGGTTGCTTCACGTCGTTCCGTATGTAACTTAGGTTTCAAACAGGTGCCCTGGACCAATTTAGCAGAATTGCTTTTCATGACAGGCCTGGTGAAAGGAAGACCACTAAGGGACTGGGTTTCAAAGGGATCTCCTGCTCAGGTAATAAATAGCAGGCTAAACTCTAAAGAAAGTGTGAAGAGTGTAGATGTTGACTGACCAAAAAAATCAGAAAACAGGCATTGCAATTATATCCGCTTGCTTGTGGGTGAAGTAAAAGAATTTCCTACCGGAAGTTGCTTTAAAGAATAATGGGGTTTTTTTCTGACATGACAAGAAGTCCAAGGTTTGTTCAGAGGCTTAACGAAGTTATGAAGGACCCATCTTTCTGATCTGACATCTTGTTTTGAAATGCTTTATTTCCAGCCTCAGAATTGGTTACTGCTGAGTGGTTAGCTTAACAGTCACTGGCGAAAGACAATGGCGGGACCATGATTGACTTATGTTAATTACATTCCTCCCCTGAGGGCGGGGCCATATTTCCCCGGGCGAAGGCTGCCCAATGTCTGAACCAAAGTGGGGTTCTCCAGGCAAGGAAGTAGAAGTAACAGTTGGGTTAGCAATCAACTATCTCTGCCGCAGCAACAAAAATTTTCTGTCTGGGGATAAAAAAAACTTGGCTGACGTTGGTTTAAAAAATAACTCTTCATTGACTACAACCCATGCCACATTTGGAAAATCAGTGTGAGACTCTTCCAAACCAACATATTCTCTTCTTAAACGAGTTTATGACAACCTCAAGGGGGGGGAAAAATCTAATTTTGTTATACATGTTGGAACAAGATTTGGGTTGCTAATTTGGGCTTCTGGCTCTTAGAACAACAATTTGGTAAGTGGAATCTGCAGTGTTCTCAATAAGAATACTTGTTTTAAATTCTAGGAATGAGGGGTAGCCTCCGTTTATTAGTTCTGCCATTAAAATAGGATACTTGCAAGTCTGTGAACATGTGGTGTTTCCACACGGAGGGAGACATTGATTGTCTCATATATTGAATATTCAACCTCTGAAAACAACTAGCTGGGCAGAACCGAGATGTAACTCACCTGTCTGCTTTGAGTCGTGACTGGTTCAGAAGGAAAATAGTCTCCACACTTAATACACCTGTTTACAAACGAGAGCAGAGGTACTTCTTTCCTTCCCCACGTGTCTGTGATTCCAAGCAAAGTGACCACCAGCCTGCTGTGTGGGCATACAATAAAGGCTGCCCATAAATAGCACAGAAGGGACGGAGCATTGTGGGCTAGCACAGGGCACCCTGGTGACCCTCCGCTGGCCGAGGTCCAAGAATATGGCCATTAAACCAACAAGCAGCTGGACAAATAACACCCTCACGCGGGCTGCCCAAGGTCTAGCTGGAAGGAGACGGCATGCGCCCAGCAAATGCTCTGTTAGATAACACAGCTTCGATTTCAACACCAAGAGGATCTGTTCACATTTAAAGTTCAGGAACAGACCCATGTTTCGCTAAAAAGTCTGTAACTGGAAAGCTGCCATTTTCCTACCTCCTTGCAAGGGCACCACTGGGGGGGAAAGTTAAGTGGAAGAGAAATCCCCTATTATGACAACAGGATAACTTTTGCTGGAAACCCCAATGCCAAATCCCTGACTACCTCAAAGGGTTAAATGAGGTTAAAGAAAGCACGCTCTCGAAATAAGTCAAACAGAGAAAGACATGTATCATATGACCTCACTGA